>NC_141041.1:51302500-51342500 GCF_052040795.2 Danio rerio
TTTTATTTATTTTTTTATTGTATTTTTTATAATTAATTTATTTTTTTATTATATTTAATTTTCTTATTTTCTTAATTTAATTTAATTTTGTGTTTTGCTTCACAACGTTTGTGCCATCACTTGCTCTCAATACACAGATCAGCAAACAATGACTGACTTTTGTGAATCTGATTCAGTGGTTCAGTTGTGCATATATAATGAACCCATATAAAAAATTAAATACTGTAGTAATCCATAGCAAATACTGTAGTGTTTTTAAACCATACTATTATTCAAGTTTAAGTGCCCATAACCTGGAAGGTGCGATTGTTTTGTTTTTCTCGAAATGTGATGCAGTTCCTAGAGAAATGAAATATATCAAATAAGTAAACAGTGGGTGTGGCTTTTTTTTAATTTACTGCGAGCTGATTGGATGTAGTAAAGTAGACGTTAGATTCAGAAAGATGGGGAAAAGGGTTTGGGGAGAGTTATTACAGCCTAACAGACTCCTCCTGCTCACTATTTCTGTTAGATGTCAAAACTGACAGCTGGAGGGGTGTGGTTAAGTGTTAGCCCCGCCCAATTCCTAAGATGTGTAATCTGACTGAAATAAAACAAGACGTGCATTTACAGATCTTAATTAAAGATTACAAGGGCAACTACTTTATTTATTTTTTCTGTCTTACTGTCATGCACAGATGAATTGATCAGCCCAAAACTAGCAATGCGAGCTAACAAAATCAATATTGCTAGATTTGATTCCGTGTAATGTAATGTGGTGATTCTGCTGTTGCTTCGGTAACTCGACTATCCAAATATATTATAACTAATAACTAAACGTGTATATTATACTACCATACACCGCTGTAATCTAATGCAGTTTTACTGCAGTATTAGACTTTGCTGTTCTGAATAGCTGTGTGTGTGTAGAGTGTGACCTGCTCTTGTCTTGTACACACAGCGTCTTTAAGCAGTCTGCTGATCACACCGTTCCCGTCTCCGGGCTCTTCTCTGACCAGCAGCTGTGCCAGCAGTTACCAGAGGCGCTGGTTACGCAGCCAGACCACCAGCCTGGAGAACGGAGTCTTCCCCAGATGGTGCGACACACACACACACACACTTAAAGCTTTTCTAACACACACACACTTAACAGCTCGTCTAATGGCCCGTTTCCACTTGAGTGATACGGTACGCTTCGGTTCGGTACGCTTTTATGGCCGTTTCCACTGTCAAAGGGTACCTGAAAGCAAACCGTACCGTACCACTTATTGGCCCCCCTTTGCAAAGGGTACCATAAGGCGGAGGGATGTATTCATATATTTGTTTATTTATTTATCTAATATGATCGCAGACAATACAGCAGGTAATTTCACACTGTCATTGATCTGCAGTTATAATCAAGTCATGTTCATAGTAAGGTTATTAATGAACATTTGTACAGTATTGATGTGTATAAAGCATCTGTTTTGTGAGAAGTTCTGCTCATATGATATATGACCAACCTGTACAGTGTTACTGTGACATTTCCTCAAGTAAAAATCACTTTCAATTAAACTTTGTCATGCACTACACCCATCTAAAGGGATCTTTTGGCAGTGGAAACGCAAACCTGATAAAGGTGACCCATACCAATCCGTACTGTACCACTCAGTGGACACGGACCATAAGACACACGGCTTGTCTAACACACGCATGCATGCTCAACACACACGCAGCTCGTCTGAAACACTTGCAACACACACAATCTCTCTCCCGCTCTCATTCACACACACACACACACACACACACACACACACACACACACACACACACACACACACACACACACACACACACACACACACACACTTACAGCTTGTCTAACACTCACTCACACATGCACACACAACACACAGTTTTACTGCACAACAGCTACAGCACATTATCAATTTTTCATTTATTTTTTTTTTTGTTGCAATAAAGTCAGTGAAGTGTTTTATTTTCTCAGACATCAGGCTTCAAACTACATGATGCATCTCTTTCTTCAGATATTCTGCTTTACTAACACAGTAACACGTCTTTACTGCCTCTTTTTCAGCCGGCCACATGCAGTACAGTCAGACTAGCTGAGATGGCGTTGTTGCATTATTAGACTGTGATTGCATCATTAAATGTGTTTCTGCAGGTCTGTGGAGGAGAGCTTCAACATGTCTGACGAGAGCAGCGGGCCGAGTCTGGGTGTCGCCCGCAAGAAGAAGATCGCCATCGGGGTCATCTTTCAGCTGTCGCCCAACGAGGAGGAAAACACAAAGTTCCAGGACTTCTTCTTCTCCCACTTCCCACTGTTCGAGAGCCACATGAACAAACTGAAGAGCGCCATCGAGCAGGTTAGACTCGGCCTGGGTTTATAGAAGAGTGTGTCCACTCTCAATGTGTGTAACTCAATCTCTGTGTGTGTGTGTGTTTGAAGGCGATGATACTGAGCCGCAGGTCAGCCGATGCCAACCAGAGAGCCTTGGCGTACAGTCGGATGGTGGACGGCCTGAATGAGTTCAGGTGAGTTTGTGCAAAAATTATGCAAAAATCACTTGCATGCAGGGTTTAAACCCAGTTGTGTGTTTGTGTGTGTCAGCAGTGTGTGTGAGTATCTTCAACAGCCTTTAATGATAAAGATGAGTGAGTTGTGTTTGTTCTAATCAGACTTGATGCAGAAACACTGTGATTGACATTCTCCTGCTGTACGTGTCATCAGAGGGGGAAAGCCCCGCCCACTAGTTCCCATTTCTCCATCTCATTAGCATAATCAGCAGGCCTGAGTGAGAAGCAGCCGTCTGTCCATTAGCCATTAGAGTGTTTGAGCTGCTGAAGATGATGTCAGCATAGACTAAGAGGATTATAGATGTATATAGATTACAGTATGTTTTACTTGTCTAGAAAATGCTTCTTAATTTAAAAATTGTTAGATGTTTGGACCAGAAACGAGACAAAAAACTCTCAGTAAGAAAAGATTTTGCAGTGTAGTGTCAGATATTGAAAGAGGAGTAGTGTTATACCCGTATTGGACAGGTAATTGATGAATTTTCTTGTGCAGAAGGGCTTGTTCTTCAGTCCTGGTGTATTTAAAAAAAAAAGCTTAATGTGTGTGAGAGCTTCAGGGGTGATCCTCTACACACACACACACACACACACACACTCTCATACTTCCAGTCATATGCCTGCTGGTCAGTGGCCAGAGCAACCCGAGCCGACACACTATCTCTCCCACACACTGTCAGGACGGACCAGAATAGTCAATAATGTGCAAGAGAACAGACAAACAAATATTTCAGATTTCCCACCTCCGCATGGCTTATTACACTCTCTGAGTGTTCCGTTCATCCGGGTGTGGGATCAGAGGAAAGGATGAAGCTTGACAGTCCAGAAACCTTGTTATTTATTCTATTTTATAAAAAGGTAGTGCAATCTGTTAAGCACTGACTGAAAAAGCATGTGACTTGCTCTAAAGTGAGGTCACTTCCTGTGGTAGGCAAGTCTGCAAGGCAGTTAAAACCAGACTCAAATGCTCCCTACATAGACTGTAAAAGATAAGGATGTAGTATCCGTGACGTCACCTATAGGTTTCTGAAAAGCGCAAATGAAGCTAGTAGACGTCGCCAGCCGGTGCCATTTTGTTCGTGCATCATCGCTCCAGCCGGGGGTAACCAAATAAGGGCAAAGAGGCGGAGCGTGAGCGGAGCAACAGTCGCCTGCTGGCATTTTGCTTAGACGGGCTTTTCTGTGGGAGAAACTCTGAATACTTCATTACCTGCGACTCGCTTGTGTTCTGACCACATGTGCTCGGCTGTTCACTATATCAATGAAGCGTTTAGTCTTTTAAAGACACTGCTGTAACACACTGAGCCACTAAACATTGTTCTTATGACGGTTTTCTTATTACTAAAGGAGGAAAACTTAAATCACTTCCAAACACTTCAGATATAGTGTGTGTTAGTAAATGCAGGACTATTGATGAACTCCAGCAGAACACTGTATGACGACACTTCAGATGACTGATCTAGAGCCTACAGCTGATCAGTCTGGCAGATTCTGGAGTGCAGTACAGCTCTAAAGAACATTATAAATGATCCTAAATCAAGCAAATACATGTATAGAGATGGTGTACAAGTATATCATTTCACTCATCTGGGAAATGGAGACCACGTTTGAGCACAATTAAGTGTACACAGCATACCAAATCATCTGATATTTGAAAGAAATGATTCCAAAGGGCGACTGACTGTGTAAAGCCACACAAAACAACACAATGCAATGAATATGCAGAGTTCAGCAGCTAATCAGCCGGAATCAGCTGAGGTGACTGTGACCAGCGAGACCTAGCTGCCACTCAAATGGCCACTCCTTTAATTGTGCAGACTTAATAAAAATGAAATGGATAAGTTAAAAAAAAAATGTACCCCCTCACAGTTGTCATGAAGGGTAATATTAGCAATGTACACCAAAATCGTTCTTTGTATCAGGCTGTAAATCCTTTTTTTCTGCTGTAAAGTTTACCATTTTAACACTGGGCTCAATAGAAATCTGCTCCTATGGAGCCTGGACTAGCGGAATCTCCATGAGTTGCAGTTTCAGATACTTCCGTATTAGCTTCACGAGGGAGAGCGGGACGGTGACGCTTGGTTCCCTATTATATTAAAGCATTTTTTATTTTTACAGTTATAATCTGTTCAGTTTACTGTAAATACATTTGTTTTATTTTTTTCCAGTTCAACTGAAATAAATGGGAGATGCTTAATGTGTCGTTATTCTAGAATGAGACCTTTATGGTACAAAATTGAATTCATTAATTTTGATTAATTCTTCCAAATATTCTATCATGCCTGCGACAACTAATAAATGTGTTAATATGAGTTTAGTAGCTGTAGTGTAGTGTGGGTACCTGTAAAAAAATCAATTCCAATGAGCTGGACTGATGAAGGAACGTGCATGTTGTTTTCTGTCAGTCCACAGCTCAAGGTGTCGCTTTACGGTTCCCACGGGTCACAGAGATTTCTGGAATATCATAGAATTTTAAAATGTGTATATTATATAATAAAAGTCTAGGATTTTTTTTATTTATTATTATTATTATTATTATTATTTGTCCAAATCATAAAATGTCATTGATTATTGTTTGTCATATTTAAAAGTTTTTTTTTTGGTTTCTGTTTACTCAATGTTGTGTTTGTACTGTGTTTATGCGTTGTTATGCGTTTTGCCTACTGTTATGATTAGGCTTTTTTGTGCCATTTTTCCTCGGGTCACATGCTGTTAGCTGGCTGTACCATAATACTGTCAGTGGCTGTGTTTTTCTGTTCAGTTCACAACACAAATGCAGCCTGTATTTTCTGTTCATTATTGATCATGGAAATTGAGCTTTTCAGTCAGTGAAAGTCTGGAAAAGTCAATGAATTTGACATTTGGCTTGTAGGGGGAAGCCTGGGTTCATGAAAGTAGACCTCGGCTTCATAACTCTTACCTAATCCAGAGCTAAAACGGTTCTGTCTGTGAGCTGAAGCTTTTTATAGCTCACTACACACTAACTTCAGTACTGAGAAGAGTAGTACGGCTTGGGAAGGGTTTGTCCTTCTTCCAAGTGTCACGTTGTTATCGGTGCGCTCCCGCTATCTGCATCTTTCCCTACGCATAATCAGCAGCAGTACCTGGAAACGACATGTGGGAGATCTCCCTGCTGCTCACTTTACAGCATGCATTGCTCCTCTGATGATGTCCTGCGTGTCCTGAACTCTGCTTGGTGTATAGTGAAGCAGAGGGGCACTTGTTCAGCTGGAGCAGTTCTTCTTATCAGTCTTTGCTGGTCTCCTAACAGTTCATCATATTAGCATCATACATGCCACCGATACCACAAAAAAACTGGCATCAGTATTGAAGAGTACTTGAACCTATAAAGCAGGGGTCTCAAACTCTTGGTTGGGGGCATTACATGGCCATTTTAACATTCAAGCACAAGAAGAAAGTGCAAACCTGATGTAACTGATGCATCTCAGGACAACACGCATGAGGTTTATATTTCAAGCGTTACCTGTCAGCAGTGCCAATGCAAAACAACATGTTCAGTGGTGTCACACATCTGCTGTGGCTGGTGTGTGTGATTGTGTCCGAGCATTAGACACACACGGTTATTCTTACACAGAATTAATGCAGTGAAACTTTAGCGTTTTGTTTCTCCTTGCACGTACTGAAGGAGAGGTTTAAATTGCTATAAAAGTACTACAAATACTAGGCATAATAATAATTATGATTCTGTCCTAAGTAATTGTTGCTTAAGCAAATGTTTAACAGATCGCGTAAGAACAGCAGAAAGCAGTTCGGGGAACATTATTGTCTGTATTGCTGTTTGTTTTTCTTTATATACTACTTTTTTCTGTGAAACACCAACATAAAAAGGGGAAAAGTATGCATATAATTTAATGTTTAATTCAACCAGCTTGACGTTGAAATGTTACTACTGTACATAGTTTTTGTACAAATCTTAATACACATGAGGAAAACCCATTAAATGAGACCATTTATCTAGAATATTAGCAAAATGAGCACGTTACACCACCAGCATGGCATGTAAGCCACGAAGAAGTGTTTTTACAACAAAATACAGGTGGAATAAAACCAATATGACCCTTGAATAATGGTAAAAAATATAGCACTTACTATCAAATATTTCCAAGGTTTCCACGTTTACCCAGCCACAGGAATAATCTGCATGTGTGTTACTCTCGACTGAGAGAAACCGAAATTAAAACTATTGATCATTTCAATGTGCTGATGTCATTGGCACATGAACAGCTCCCTCTTTTTGTCAAACTATTTCATAACAATATCAAGATGCAATTTAATCATAACTTAAATTAAAACAGCTATCATAACATTCAGTATGCGAGTCGTTTTAGATTCTCAAAGCCATAGAAATTAAAAATGTAAAACAGGAAATGCATTAGGACTATTGTTATTGTTTACATCCCTCAAAATAGTCTGGCTTTATGCGACGGCACAATAATGATAGTGATTTAAAAATATATATACTTTAATAAATATTTCCTGTGGGCCTGCAGATGATTTGTACTATGGTATTTGTATTTATTCCTATCTCTCAGCTTTAGCTACTGTAACATCTCCCTTGTTGAGCTCTGGCCTGCAGCCTGTGTTCCTCTGCTGTGTCAGATGTTAAATATGCTGAACAGGCCTTCGCCGGCCGGGACAGCCCTGTGCGATCAAGTGCCGTTTGTTTTAGCGTCTGACAAAAGCTTTTCTGTTTTTTTAGGACCACCATCTGCAACCTGTACACGATGCCACGAGTGCCAGAGCCCGTCTGGCTCACCATGATGTCTGGACCCCCAGAGAAGAACCAGCTCTGTGGACACTTCATGAGGGAGCTGGCCCTGCTGATGGAGCAGGCCTCCAAGAACCAGTTCAGTAACCGCACTCACACTGCTCTATTTAATCCATCTTTATTATGTTTACTTTCTATGTTTATTTGATTATTTACTTACTCATTTGTTTATTTGTTTACGTAATTACTTATTTACTTGTTTACTTTTTTGCTTATTTAATTTCTAAATTATTTACTTGTTTTTTTTTATTGTTATTATTTGTTTGACTTGTATATTTATTTACTTGTTTGCATATTTTTCTTTTATTTTTATCATATATGTTTTGTTTATTTACTTTTACTTGTTTATTTGACTTTTTTGTATTTTTTTTATTTACTTGTTTGACTTATTTATATACTTATTTATTGCTTTGTTTATTTACATGTTTGAATATATATTTAATTATTTATTTCACCAGGAAGGTTATTTTTTTTTAAGGTACTTAAAATAGTAAAAACCATATTCAATTAAAAAAACAGTTTGAAAATAGACATAGATGCTGTAGATCACATGCATCTTAAAGCTTGTTGCATACATAAAGAGCAGATTTAGAATACTCATTGCATGCTGTGATCAATGTGAGTGGTGGTCCTGTTTTTATTATTAACTTGTCTTGGCTTGCTTTCTCTCCTTCATTAGATTCCTTCCTGCACTTCTGACTGCGGTGCTCACTAATCATCTGGCCTGGGTTCCCACGGTCATGCCGAACGGTCAGCCACCCATTCAGATCTTCCTGGAGAAACACTCCTCGCAGAGTGTGGACATGCTGGCGAAAACACACCCCTACAACCCGCTCTGGGCACAGCTCGGTAAATCACGCAGAAATCATGAGGTTCGCCCCCTAGTGGAGCTTTGATGGAAATCACCAAAACACTCCATGCCTAATCAAACACGCCTGAAAATGAAAACATAAGCATGACGTTTTTACCAGCAGGTGTGTTTGATTAGGGATGGAGATAAACACCGGCTGTATCTGAAATCGCACCGCTATACCCTTAATAGTGCTCTGGTTTAGGCAGCACCATTTCTAGTGGTGTCTGAAACCATGGTGAACGATATGAAGTGCACTCAATCAACCCACAATGCACAGCAATAACGAGTCTTCGACCCATGAACACCCAACAGCTACAATCAGCCCATAATGCACTGTATGCATGCTGAATGAATTTCCACGTCTGACCACTAGATGGTGTCTAAAGCACAATCCAGGTGTATAAACTAGTGTAAAGTTTAAAAATACAATATGATTTAAATACTGTAATGTTTGTGGACTGAAATGAAAAGTCTTTGTTTGGTTACTGATAGACAGAGGGTTAAATGACTATCACAGGGTCTGAGCCAGAAATGTAAATCTGTGTTAGGGATGTATTAAAACACAAACAAACAGCATTCCTTCAGTGCACTGAATGCTGGAATTCACTCACTCATTTCATTCACTGCTGTAAGTGGACTATATTAGTGGACTATTGTAGGGAATAGTGAATGAGGGTACAGGGAGCTACTCTACTGGCTGACTGAAAATTAAGTCTGTGTGTATATACTCCATTGCTGATAGTGTGCTTGCTGTAGGTGACCTGTACGGGGCGATCGGCTCGCCGGTGCGTCTGTCCCGTACGGTGGTGGTGGGCCGGCGGCAGGAGCTGGTGCAGCGACTCCTCTACCTGCTCACCTACTTCATCCGCTGCTCGGAGCTGCTGGAAACACACCTGCTGGAGAGCGCCGAGGACGAGGCCATCGTGATGCCCGGATCCCTCATCACCACATCACTGCGCCGCGGAGAGGTGGAGGAGTCCGAGTATGTGCTGGTCACTATGCACAAACCCAGCCGAGACTACCTGAGCCAGGGGGACAAATCTGACCCTGCAAACCCAGACGAACACCAGACAGAGCACACCAGTGATGTTCCGGTCTGCAGAGTGGCCGACAGCCCACTGTTCGACACCCGGCTGGAGACCCTAGTCAAAGTGGGATCCACCTCTCCGTCTGAGAGAAGAGCCTCCGTGGAGGTGCAGGAGGCGCAGGCTGAAGCTGGAGGCGTTCCCATCAGGATCCACCATCCGTCCGACTCACTGCTGGAGAAAAAACCCCCGGACAAGAGCTTTCCAGACATCGAACCCTCAGCCAAAGTCACATTCCTCATCGGCGACTCCATGTCTCCTGAATCTGACCTGGAGAGCCGGCAGCAGAAGGTGGAGCAGGAGATACGGAGACACAAGCAGAAGCTCCTCAGAGACGCTCAGCAGACTAACACTGAGAATAAACTCCAAGTGGACCAAATCAAGAGTAAATCCAGAGAATTTGTGACTGGAAGGACGCCTCGGTGGAGTGCGAGTGCGCAGGAGGACTGTGTGGACATGTTTGAGGAGTACTTCAGTGAGGACAACCCTGTGCAGACCTTGACTATTGATGATGTCTACGGGAAACATGCACCGAAAGACAAGTCCGATGTGCAGCTGGAGTGTGTGCGTGTGGACGCCGGCTGCTGTAAAAGCTGCAGTTCTGCTGATCTGGATAAAGGCATTGAGATCTCTCTGAGTGTCCCTTCAGCTGTAGAGCAGAAGAAAGCAGCTCCTCTGAATGACTGGGAGATCCCTCGAAACGAGAGCTCGGACAGCGCTCTGGGGGACAGCGAGAGCGAGGACGCAGGCCCCGATCTGCCCAGAGCGGACCCCGATGGAGCCTTCGACAGCGACTTCCAGGACGAGCTGGAGCTGCCGCTGCCCGGGTGAGTCTGATATTAAACTCTACATCATTTGCTGTATTGCAGTGCACACACACACACAAATATAAACATGTTGTGTCATATGACCCCTAAAGTACACACATGATCTTTGCAGAAGTGTGTGAAAGTGCTGATAATAAACATGATTGGATGTTTTGCAGGGCGAAGCTGGTGGAGAACTACTCTAAACCCAGCATCGCTAACTTCGGCAGGTCGTTGTTTGGAGGTTACTGCCCCTCATACGTTCCAGACTTCGTTCTGCAAGGAGTCCCCAACGATGAGAAGCTGAAGCAGAACCTGGTGTCCGACCTGGCTCACGCTGTGCAGGTAACCACTAAATGCACATTTCATCTGCTGTTGCCAGCCAGCTTATCTTGCAATGCCTCAGGAAGCTCCTTTCTGCAAACGCGTTAGACTTCTGGCCCAAATCCACAAAACTTCTGTATTATAATAAACGTTTTCTCTTTAAAAAGCAGGAAGAACTGTTTCTCGAAAACTGTTCACAAAGTTGCTGAGATGAACTTCTACTAGGGAATAGAGGTCAAACTACAGGGCTCACAAACCTCTAGCCTGACCTAACGGGGCTGTTATGGTTTCTAGTCGGGCTACCAGATATTAATCCGCCGTAATGAGAGGAGCATATAGCTTATTATAGTGCCTGTGCATTCGCTCATATAATGGATAACTGTTGTCTGTTAATGTTCATGCATTGAGGAATCACTATCAACATGTGTGTTGAATTAGCGTTTGTGCTAACTGGGGTTGTTAAAAGTACTTTGGTATCAAGTTGATTAAAAAGAATAATAAATCAATAGAGGTATACCGACCAGTTTGTCACGTGATTTTCTTTTTCAGAGACAGTTAAAAAATTAAATAATTATAATAATTAGTTCATTCATTCATTTTCTCTTCAGCTTCGTCTCTTCATTAATCAGGGGTCCCCACAGGGGAATGACCCGCCAACTTGTCCATCACATGTTTTACACAGCGGATGCCCTTCCAGCTGCAACTCTGGGAAATACCCACACACTTCCATTCACACTCATACATGAAGGACAATTTAGAATATTCAATTCGCCTATAGCACATGTGTTTGGACTGTAGGGGAAACCGAAGCACTCTGAGGAAACCCACGCCAACATGGGGAGAACATGCAAACTCCACACAGAAACACCAACTGACACAGCCGGGGCTCAAACCAGCGACCTTCTTGCTTTGAGGCGAGAGCGCTACCCACTGCCCCACCGTGCAGCCCTAATAATAATAATAATAATAATTGTAATATTTAAATGAACGTTTGGTTATAGTTAATCATCTCCTATAATGCATGTCATAACTTGTTGGTTACGTTTTACAATGAGGATGTATTAGTAAATGTTCATTACTGCATTTACTATTGTAAACAACCTGTGAACAGTGCATTTATTACAGTATTTGTTCATATTAGTAAATAGTAATAAAGTCTTAGCTCATGATAACACGCATGAGTTTGTGTGTTAATGCATTGGTAAATGTTGAACTGTGATTAATAAATGCTATACTAGTATTATGCATAATTAGTTCACTTTAGTAAATACATTAACTAATGAAATCCTATTGTAAAAACAATTAGAATCGGAAATTTTACAGATCATTAGACTATTTCTACACTGAGAAAAAAGTTTCCCCTTGAAGGTTTTTAAGATATTTCTCAAATATTGAACTGAGAAATTGTGTGGGTTTTATTGTAAATTTAGTTATTTGTTTATTGTTTAATATCTTACTGTATTTTAAAAACGGTTATAATTATGTAATATGTCTTTATTAATAGTGATCTTGCCATGTAATAGCCATAAGTGCTGATGTGGCAATAAACAAACAAACAAATACATTTAAGGAATGGAGAGACGCCTGAAAGTAAAGCGGAGACTGGAGACAGTACCTGAGTGCAGAGCTGTTGAATGTAAACTGAGTGTGTGTGTGTGTGTGTGTGTGTGTGTGTGTTTTCAGCATCCGGTGCTGGACGAGCCCATCGCGGAGGCCGTGTGCATTATTGCAGACACAGAGAAGTGGACGGTGACGGTGGCCAGCAGCCAGAGACGCTCCTCTGAGAAACTGGGTAAAGAGGTGCTGGTGTCCAGCCTGGTGTCGGGTCTGCTGCAGTCCACACTCCAGCTCTACCGCCTCAACCTGTCCCCAAACTTCGTGAGTGACTCGCACACACTGACAGATACACAATAACAGCTTGTGTGTTTGAAAAGGTACAAATAAATTCAGTGTACTGGATAGTTTGTGATTTATGATTTTTTTTTTTTTTGCTAAATGGGGTTTTGGAATTACTGGTATTCTGGAATTTATTGGGTAAATGTGTTTACATTATAGTTTGTCCCTCTCAATTTTTGTGCATCAGTTTTTTGTGTGCATTTTCAAAATGTACGCATGTCTTGGCATTTCTTTTAAGCATTTTATTATGCCATAATCCAAAATGCTCATGAAAAATAAGTGACTGGAAACTTAGCTGGAGATGCACTGAATCTTGGCCAATTGTGAATTATTTCATTTTATTTTCTGCTGATTCTGATTTTTACTGATTCTGATTTTTTTTCTAATTATAATAATAATAATAATAATGAATAAACATCAAAGATCTTTGAACTATTGTGAAATGAGAAAAAAGTACAATTATAGACAGTGGAAAATTACATGCATTTCAAATGTTGTTAATGCAGTTTGAGGAATCTGTTTATTACTATTATTATTATTATTATTATTATTATTATTATTATAAGAAAAAAAATCTGACTCAAAAAAAATGATGGGCTTACATTGACTAACAGCTGATGAACAATAGAAACAGCGCCTCCATCAGTCCGTCTTGGGTCACTGCAGGGCAGACAGATACACATTAACATAATAATGGACATCATCACACTAATTAGTCAAGTCCGGAGTTTAATTTTAAATGATCACATGTATTGATGACTATAATTAGATGCACGCAAGTAGTGTGCATGCATGACTGAAATGTGCTGTGAATAGTTAAATAGACCTCTAGTGTCCACAGCTGTTTTACATTAACTGAAGTATAAATAAAGGCTGCGAGATCTGCGGGTTACAGAGGAAACTCTGAATGTGCAGTGTATTTAAACACACTTCATCTCCAGCACAACTAGATCAACTGAAGTTTTCCCTTAACATTTCACACCATTTACTTCAGTTCTATAAGTTTAATAGCTGTAATTGTACATTTAAAATAAAGTGTCTTCAGAAACAGATTATAAGAAATAAAATATATTTGCCTTTTACTAGTAGTCCACATTTACAGTTTAGCAATATTGTTATTTTAAACTGCATGAAGTGTAATAATACTTTAGTCAGCGCATTTGTAGTTCTGTTTTATTTATTTTTTTATTTTTTTTTAGGTCAAACGTGTCATTTACAGTATTAAAAATGCACAAGGTCAGTTTTGGTAAGCAATGTTAATAGAAGTCTTAAAGAAGCCCACATCCCAACATGCCCCGCCCCCTTTTCCCCTCACGCTGTGATTGTTCTGCAGTCCTGCAGAGGGCGCCAGCGCTGTACATCAGCACTCTCAGATTGAGTTGATTTTAGCCAGACTAGCTTCCTCAGATGATCCTGTCTGTCACTCAGTCATTACATCTGCTCTCTTCATTTCATTTATTCCAAACCTGACTGAGTTCATTTCTGCAGTCCAACTCAAAAGATGATATTTTGAAGAATGTTGGAAATCAGCAGCCACTGACTGACTTAGTATTTTTTCTTACTATGGAAGTGAATGGCTACCAGTTTGGGTAGTTGCAGAATTTTGATCAAAGTTATTCTAAAAAACCTGTTTTAAATGTTATTTATTGTTGTTTTATGGTCAGTAACGCATGTTTTATAGACACCTGTCATTCATAAATTTGAGTAAATATGGCCATTGAAGCTGATATGGAAGTAAACTGTGTGTGTGTGTTTCAGTGTATCATGCATCTGGAGGACCGTCTGCAGGAGCTCTACTTTAAGAGTAAGATGCTGGCAGAGTATCTGAGAGGACAAACACGGGTGCATGTGAAGGAGCTGGGCATGGTGCTGGGGTGAGAATACACACACACACACACACACACACACACACACACACACACACACACACACACTTACACTGCAAAAAATGCTTTTCTTACGTAGATTTTTTGTCTTGTTTCTAGTCCAAATATCTCACAATTCCTAAATCAAGAAGAATTTTCTAGACAAGCAAAACATTCTGTCTTGTTTTGAGAAATAATATGCCAATAATAAGTGAGTTTTTCCGTAAAACAAGCAAAATAATCTGCCAATGGGGTGAGCAAAATAATCTAACGTCAAAAGAAAAAACAAGATTAATTTGCTGACCCCATTGGCAGATTATTTTGCTTGTTTTACGCAAAAACTCACTTAATATTGGCATTTTATTTCTCAAAACAAGACAATTAGTTTTGCTTGTCTAGAAAATGCTTCTTAATATAAGAAATTTTAGATATTTAGACTAGAAATAAGACAAAATATCTAAGCAAGAAAAGCATTTTTTGCAGTGCACTCACACGCACGTACACACTTAGACACTAACTCTCACACTCACTCACTCTTAAACACACTGATATATCTATCATGCTGCTGGGGTGAGCATACACACACACACACACACACACACACTGATGAAGCGCATGCGCAGGCTTCACTCTCTACATCTGTCTACAGCAGAGGTTATGTGCATTTATTTTCATCAAATAAAGCTTTGTCCATCTTAGATCTTTTAATGTGGATTTTTCAAAATGTGCTTCTGTCATATCCATGAAGCGTTTTTCATATATTCAAAATGCTCATAATAATAGGTGGATGGAAACACACACACACACACACACATAGATACATACACACATACATACATGTTTCCTTAAGTGACGCTCTGCTGTTCTTCTCTCCGCAGGATCGAGTCCAATGATCTTCCCCTGCTCGCAGCCATCGCCAGCACACACTCCCCGCACGTGGCCCAGATCCTGCTGTAGGCGCGCAGACACGCACTCATTCCCCTCGGCGTCTGCAGGTCCAGGACTCCAGCGGGCCCCAGGGAGCCTGCGGGTGAGCAGACTGCAGGACAGATGCTCCCTCACCCGCTGGCGGCCCACAGGTGTCCTCTGCTGACCACAGAACAGCCGACTCCTGGTGCTAGATGCACAATTCCACTGTACACCGGGTCTCATTCACTAACCATGCGGATCTGTCACGAGTCATCAACACTTCCGCACCGTGATCGGTTCTAAATGTAGGAAAACAGTCCAGAGCAGCTGATGGCACGGGCACACAGCAATCAGCCCCTCCAGCATTTCATGACAGATAATCAGACTTATTGACTCTGAACTGATCGATTGCTGATATTGTTCTGCGGTGTAAATGCACAGACATGCACATCTTCATTTATGTAGATTTTCTGACTTGATTTCTGTAATTATATAAAGCAAACACAGAGAGAACCTAGACCTCAGCCCTGAAGCTGCTGGATCATATCTGAAATGCAGAATAATGCATCCGTGTGGTTTGACAACATCTCGCGTGGCCTACTTTAAACAGGCTTTGAACGTGTTCACACGGATCACACACTGCATGAGAAGCACATGTGATAATATCATCATTCTAATATATTTATATATCAGATTATTCACCAGGATTATGTTTCTGAATGCGACACCATGCAGACGGCGAGAGTCCGTGTCCCGACTGGTGAATATGTGCAGGAAATCTGCAGCATTTATCAGAAACGAGGACTCCACACAATGAGCTGATGTTCACTGGAGTTTACCGTAAATTCAGCAATTTGTGAAACTCTGGAGGGTCTGAAGAATTATGCGTGCCTGAGGTCTTATAAACATGCATAAAGAGCCCTACATATAACTAGTGATGTTATTTACAGGGTGAATGAAGAGTATCTAGACATCAACAGTTGATATTACAGTATATTAATAGAGATCCAAACGACAATCAGCTGCTGAATCCTGTGTAGAGATGATCAGTGTGTCTCAGGAAACGGCGCCTTTAGAGAGCAGACAGATTGATGAATGGCTGTTCAGGTCTCGATCACGCAGGATGGGTTTTTCATTATGGCGAGCGGCGTCATTTTAAAATGGTTTTCCATCTACATGTTTTGACGGATGGAGAAAAAGCGGCTGAGCATGAGGAGCGTTGATGCAGTGGTTGCCTAGCAACATAAAACACGCAGCGCTCTGCTCTTTAAGAGTCTTTTCTAAAGTCCACAGAAGTGCAGTGTGTTTTTATATGTGCGTTCCACATCCAACATCAAACCCTCATTAGCATTAACGCCCCATTCACACGGCGGGTCAACGTCAACGCTTGACTAAAGATGTGTCTGATGCGATCGTCATAGCAGCGTCAGCCAATGAAATTCTGTCGCCAATAGGCCACTGTCTAGCTGGTGTATTTGCAGACAGCGATCTGATTGGCTGACGCTTCCGTCGCCGCTTGAAATATTGAGCTAGTCCCAACTTCTGCATTGAGCAACGCCTCTGAATCAGCGCCGATGGATCCACAATGCAGTTCGGCAACGCCTGACGTCACCCATTCACAGTGAATGGGAAGCGTTGAAGCTGACGCCCTGTGTGAATGAGCCGTAAACCTCTCTTTCTGTAGTTTCAGAGCCATCATTAGCTCTTCTTCATTCATCTTGTAATTTTCTCTTTGAGGCTTTGAGGAAAGCCCTTATATGGAGCTGATGTGGGCGTGTATTATGCAAATGACGGGCGAGGCAGTGGCGCAGTAGGTAGTGCTGTTACCTCACGGCAAGAAGGTCGCTGGTTCGAGCCTCGGCTCAGTTGGAGTTTCTATGTGGAGTTTGCATTTTCTCTCTGCCTTCGCATGGGTTTCCTCCGGGTGCTCCCGTTTCCCCCACTGTCCAAAGACATGCGGTGCAGGTGAATTGGGTAGGCTAAATTGTCCCTAGTGTATGTGTGGATGTTTCCCAGAGATGGGTTGCGGCTGGAAGGGCATCCGCTGCGTAAAAACGTGCTGGATAAGTTTCATTCCGCTGTGGCGAACCCAGATTATTAAAGGGACTAAGCCGACAAGAAAATGAATGAATGAATTGACTGACAGAAGAACGAGTTTAAGAACACTCATGTGTGTGCGCTCGCGTTGTGGATCAGGAGGAAAACCTTCACAGCTCTCATGTGCGCAGAACACAATCATTAGTGAATGAGACCCACTCTTCCTTTCTTTCTTCCTTTCTTTACCTTCTCGTCTCTTCAAGCATCGTCAGATTGTAGAAGCCAAAGAAGATCCATCAAGAACAAACACTGAAGCCGCTCTCGGCCCTTCGTCAAATCCAGACCTGCTCCTTCAGCACTTATCAAATCAGTTTTATGATTTTCTTGATTTCTGTTCATTAATTGTGACAATCATGCAATATTTTTATTTTTCAATGTGTTTACAAGAGGATGAACCCTGTGCGGCTGAACTGAGCTCTACCTCACACACTTTTCTACCATGCTGAATCAAACATTTCGAGGTGACGTTTTCATTTTTCACCCAATCACGGTGGAAGCGTGGCATGAAGGAGCTCCGAGGATTCAGCTTTATGGTGTACCTGTTTTGGGCAAAGTCACTTTATCGGTAACACGAGCGTTTACCTGTCCCACGGGAAGGATTAAGGGATGTATTTTTGTTTAGTTAGTCGTTTAGACGTGACATGCTGTGTAACATACCTGTATTAAGGCTGATCCAGGAACAGTCAACAATCATGTGTTTTCAGGACTGAAATGCTGAAACTCTTCATGCAGACTCCGCTTCCCTCGCCGCCGGATTGTTTACCTGGGAGAGAGCGATTGGATGGTTTTTGGGTCGTACAGTCTTAATCAACACGACATGAACACAAACGGACTTTGCTTTCTTGGTTTTAGCTGGTTAACACATGTACGAGGGAAACATGCAATTCATTTGATGTTGTAGAGGAAAGCTCTGTCTTCACGTCTCCTCTGCAGATGATGTATTTATATCTGATTGTTTCTTTATACAGAAAATAATAATAATTTATTCACATGGCATGCGTTGATAAATGTTGTATATACTGCTTAGATTTTCTTGATGTATTTGTACATAATGCCTTCTTTTTGACTTCTCTTTGTTTCCCAGTTTTTATGGGGATCCTGTGCAATAAATATGGCAACAATACAGATATACATGATGTTGATTGTGTATGCATTACAGCAGCTTTATCCCTCTCAGTCTGTGTCTGTATGTAAATGTATAACGGCTCGCAGGATGTCTAAAATAACAAATGTATGGTTTTATTTGAGGTGGGGATTTGAAGAGCGTTTCACCATACCTGACTGTTCACTAGAACCCTAAACAACAACAGCAAAGCTAAAGCAAAACGGGTTGTGTTTACATTTTGCGAAATACCTAGATATATGTCCCATTCTGCTCCTTATTACAAGCTGTAAATGCGTCTCTGCTGTGTCTATCTGAGCTATTTCAGCTCAAACTCAAACACACACTGTAATGTTCTCCAACTCCCTGACACTTTCAGGCTTTGATCCTAATTGTGTTTTGGTGACTGTCGCTTTAAATGCAAATGAGATTCAGAAGAGGGCGGAGCTACAGACGGCTGTGCATCACCATAGTGACAGATGTAAAACAGTAGTGTGTGTGTGTGTGTGTGTGTGTGTGTGTGTGTGTGTGTGTGTGTGTGTGTGTGTGTGTGTGTGTGTGTGTGTGTGTGTGTGTGTGTGTGATGCTTCTGTCAGTCTATGTGGCTGAGAAACTAGTGTACTCTACTAGTTTTGTTGGTGTACTCTAGTACACACTAGATTGTTCTATAGTTAAAACACTAGTTTCTTGGTGAACTCCAGTTCACACACTAATTTCTTAGTGTACTCGGGTACCCACACTACTTTGTCAATGTACAGTAGTTTCCCTGTGTTTTCTCGTGCACACACTAGTTTCTCAGTGTCCTCCACTAGTTCCTCTATGTTCTCTAGTATACACACTAGTTTGTCAGTGATTTAGTACACACACTATGTTGTCAGTGTACACTAGTTTCTCAGTGTGCTCTAGTATACACTAGTTTCTTAGTGTGCTCTAGTATACACTAGTTTCTCAGTGTGCTCTAGCACACACTAGTTCGTCTGTACTTCTTTAGTTTGTCAGGGTGCTTCAGTATACAGTCTGTCAGTAAACTTCTAGTTTCTCAGTGTGCTCTAGTACATATTAGTTTCTCAGTGTACTCTTTTTAGGCTGTCAATGTGCTCTAGTACACACTCTACGTTGTCAGTGTACACTAGTTTCTTAGTGTGCTCTAGCACACACTAGTTCGTCTGTACTTCTTTAATTTGTCAGGGTTTAGTATACAGTCTGTAAGTATACTTCTAGTATTTCAGTGTACTCCTTTAGGCTGTCAGTGTGCTCTAGTACACACTCTACGTTGCCAGTGTACACTAGTTTCTCAGTGTGCTCTAGTACACTGAATAGTTCCTCCGTGTTCTCTAGTACACACTGGTCTCCAACAGCAGCAGCAGCGGCGGCTCGTCATGTGAATGTTGTTGCGGCTCTTCTTCTTCAGTCATGGGCTTCTGCTACTGGACCCTTCAGCTCGGAGGATCATACGAGCCTCCGGTTATTAATGATGATTTACAGTCGCAGATGGAGAAGTGTCCGAGGAATGAAGGATTTGTTTTTGCCAACTTTCGCCGTTTGTGATTCGCGCTTGATTTTCAGCAGCGCTTGGACTCAACTTCTCATGCTAACTGAAGCTAACTCAAATCAATGCCAGATTTGTCCTGCTCCCCAAGCGCTTCGTGATGAAATTCACGTTTTATTTCATTCCATTTTTATATTTAACACCGTTTTAACGTCGCACTTGGATTTATGAAGTTTTTATTCCCGGAAACCATAGAGTTTAATATGAATTCCTCAGTGGATTTATCGCTGAAGAGAGCGCTGAAAACTCCTCCGACACGACGGACTGCTGAGGTAAAACACACACACACACACACACTCAATCACAAAATCGATCACAACACGTGGGAAAATTAGAAAACACACTTTTAAGACGTCAATTACACGCAGTAAATCTGATCGATCGGCACAATGAACTCTTGTTTGTTTCGATTCGGGAATCATACAGTTGTTCACGGCAGACTCATGATCGACTCGTGCGACTGTTTCATAAGGCTCACCACCCTTCAGCTGCACGTCTGCAGTTGTTTAATGTTGTGTTTTTGTGTCTGCAAGTGATTTGTTGTGTCTTTTATGAAGTTATTAGTGTAGTAGTTTGACAGATGTGCATCTGCTCCAGTCTGATTCTCAGCGCAGTAAGTTAGGGGTGCAGCAGTGTCAGATCAACACGTCCGTGTAAAACATCTGATATCAGCTTTATGTGTCAGCAGAAGTGTTTTATGAATTAGCAGAGATCAATATGAGTCTCACTTCTGCATTCCAGCTGTGCCGCCGGACACTTCGAGATGCGGGCTGTGTCTCAAATCTTACTGAGCGCCCTTACTAGACAGCATATTAGTCAGTGAATGCGAAGTGAAGTGTTGTGTATTTCTGGTGCGATTATTATTATTTTTAAATATGAAGATTAATTTACTGGCTGTGTGTTAGAATGAATGACGCTGTTAATACGGCCCCGTGCTGATGCACACTTCACAGGATGTCTCGCTCACTTGATCTTGATTTAAAGTGTTTATTCCTGGATTAATCTGGAGAAGGGCTGCTGTGTGACCTAAGAGAGCTCAAGTATCAGTTCAAAGTGTAAAGGTTGGCTTTATTGTAGGGCTCAGCAGAGGGATTGTTTCCTGTCCTCAGATTTTCAGTAAGAAATGATGATATACATGAAGTTTATTTGTGGAAAGAGAGTAAGAAATACAAAAGTAGCTAAATACATAAAATCCACATTTTTACATTAGTTAGAAATATATTTTAGTTTGAAATATTTGCAGCATCTTTATTACAATTAAAACGAGGAAAATAAGTAAGTTTTATAAGTTTTTTTTTTTACAAAAATATAAAGGATGCAAATATTGTTTTAATTTCTAAATGATGATTTTTTTGCAGTTACAATCAAATGTATATGACAAAATTTCAAATCAAAATATTAGTCATCTGAATATAAAGCTCTTCATCACGATACAGTGCATTTCCTGTAGATCCTTTAGTATTTTATCCTTTTAGCCTTTATATATTTATTTTATATGTAGATCATTTAATAATTGATATATATTGAGCACATAAAAAGGGCTGTTTCTCTTTACAATTTAAAGTATAAACTTATAAATGTGCTTATTCATATGTGATCATATTCCTCTCTGTTATTAGAACTTCAGGGCAAATGTTTTTATTTTATTTATTTAATTCTTTATTGAACAGGGGCGTTCATTCATTCATTCATTCATTCATTCAGCTTAGTCCCTGATCTATCAGGGGTTGCCACAGTGAAATGAACCGGCAACTATTGCAACATGTTTTACACAGCGGATACCTTTCCAGTCGCAACCCAGTACTGGGAAACACCTACACACACACACACACACACTCATCCACTACGGCCAGTGTAGTTGATCAGTTCCCCTATAGCGCATGTGTTTGGACTGTGGGGGAAACCGGAGCACCCGGAGGAAACCCACGCCAACACGGGGAGAACATGCAAACTCCACACAGAAACACCAACTGACCCATCCGAGACTCGAACCAGCAACCTTATCATCCCAGTGAACCTATAAATTATTTTTCAGGGATTTTCCAAGTGCTGTTTAGCAGAGCAAGAACATTTTTGCTGTATATACCATTAAGGTCAATATTATGAGCCTCCTTCAGAATTGTAGTTTTATGCAGAACAAACCACTGTTGTCCAATGACATGCCTAATTACCCTAATTAACCTAGTTAAGCCTTTAAATGACACTTTAAGATCAATACTAGTGTCTTGTTATATGTAATGTACTGTCGTCCTGGCAAAGACGAAATAAATTAGTTACTGAAACTGTTATATTGTTAAATGTGTTGATAAATGCTCTCTGATTGGAAAATACATCTTACGAATAATGAAAAGTTCACAGCAGGATCAATAATTTAGTCTAATGCACATGGTCATATTGCACCACTAATGCAATGCAGAAACAAGACATTTGAGCTCTGTCATTGACTAATGGTAAAGCAAGTGTGTGTGTGTGTGTGTGTGTGTGTGTGTGTTTACAGTGCATTGCTCCAGGTGTGGGTGGTTTCTCAGAAAAAGCTGCTGATCAGACTAACAAACAAACTGCAGTGGCTCTGATAGTCGGGTTAGAGACTGGTCCTGATGGGTGTGTGTGTTGTGTGTGTGTGTGTGTGTTACGTAAGAAAGCAAAGCAAATGCTCCGATACTCTCGATTTCCATAGCATTGCACCGCCCGCTCTGGCTGATGATGACAAGAGTTACGTCAGATCCAAAGACACTCCAAACACAGGAAAATAATCAGCACATTCAGAAAGCCATGAAAGAGCCCCTATTCTGCATCATAAAAGCTCTTATTTTGGTTTTGAGGAAACCGACGACACACAAAGCCTAAAGAGCCGACAGTTCATTCATAAATCTAACTACGGCCGCCTTAGCCAAAGGGAGTCACTGTGAGTTTGTTAGTTTAGCAGTTTTATTTTTAGTTTAACAGGTTAGTGTGGATTTTCTCCATCCAGAAAGTTTTTATTCAGGAGTAGAGACGCAACCATTACAGATCTTGGTTGTTTGATTATTGTCTGAGAAATGATCACGGTTATCTCGATTATTATGCATGCATTTATTTAAAATTACACGCAAACTGCTTCCATATGAAAGTGTTATACTCAGTAACCAAATAATAATAACAAGCTTTTGATTTTAGACAGAAGTAATAATTTTACACAGAAAATAAACAGCAGAACAGTGATTGAATAAATAAATATATTGAATTTGTCTACTGTAAATCTAAGCTATATGTCAGCTAAGTATTTAAAGGAACTGTTGTTTTCATCTTTATATACATAATCATTTTAAAATGTGTAATAATTCATCTAGCATATTTTGTTTCCTTTGCACGCTCAACTCTCACCGCTACAGCATGAGATGTGTGCAACTGGGTGCGCCTGGAAGGCACGAGCATATATAACAAGCTTGTGCAGGGAAGAGACTCAATATGTGAATGTCCCGCTGCTGCTAGGTGTCTCAGCCATGGTTAATCCTGTGTGCGTGTGTATTAGCCTTGCTGTATAAACTCGGAACTAGCGCACAGTTGGTATAACTTAGTTATTTACTTAGTTTAGTTGCAGCGATTTCATTCTGTACATCAGAAGCGCAGTGTTGAGAAGCCTTTACGATTAATTAACCATGACAAATTAAATCTCCGTTAATAGTGAAATCGGTTAATCGTGCATCCCTATTCAGGAGGTTCTGATGTGTGTGTGCATTAAAGCATCAGAACATTCATTCATTCATTTTCCTACAGCTTAATCCCTTTATTCATCAGCGGTCATCACAGTGCAATGAACCACCAACTTATCCAGCATACGTTTTACACTGCGGATCCCCTTCCAGCTGCAACCCAGTACTAGGAAACACATACACACTAATTCTCTCTCACACACACACACACACTCATACACAACAGCCAATGTAGTTGATCAGTTCCCCTAAAGCGCATGTGTTTGGACTGAAACCGGAGCACCCGCAGGAAACCCACGCCAACACGGGGAGAACATGCAAACTCCACACAGACACACCAACTGACCCAGCCGAGACTCGAACCTGCAACATTTATGCTGTGAGGCCACAGTGCTGACCGCTGGGCCACCGTGCCGCCAGCATTAAAGCAGTGAAAGTGTAATAAAGCTTTGTTGTTGTTTACATGATCATATATAATTTGATTTATTATCATATTTATGGTGATTATGTTTTAGTGTGTCCTGCTTAATTGATTTTAAAGTATAGGCAAGGCAAGGCAAGTTTATTTATATAGCACATTTCATACACAGTGGCAATTCAAAGTGCTTTACATAAACAAGAATAAAAGAAACAAGTAAAATAAAAATAAAAACAAATAATAAAAATGCGTCAAAACAAAACAAAACAAAACATAAAAACAGGTCAAATGTGATATAAAAGAATGATTATAATGCAATTTGTCGGACGCAGCACAGTGCTCATTCAGTAAAGGCACAGCTAAACAGATGTGTAGAACAGTAGTCTCTATGTCCAAATAATCTTGCCAGTCGTATTTAGAAAAAAATCATCATTTGCTGACATATTACAAGGATTTTCTAAGACTCACAGTTTGGCCCCAAAATAGTAATTCATTTGAAACGTAAAATAACAATAATACTAATGATTTGTTCATCTATCAGCAGGGGGACTTTTGCATTCTCTTAAACAGATGACAACATCATCAGAATAATCCCGTTTCACATTGAACATATTTGAGTTTGGGCCACTAAATGCTGTATAATCAGTAGCCAAACACTTCCTTCCTCTATTGCTTCTAATAAAGGACGCTGCCGTGTGAAGATGCTGTAGGATAGCAAATCAAAAAGAAATCAAAAACTGTGACTGAACTTGCAGAAAACCTGTAGGATGTGACTGTAATGAGACTGGAGGTGTTGAATCTGACTGTAGACACAGAGACTGACTGCTGTCCTCTTGCTGTCTGCAGGGATGTTCAGGAACTCCATCAGTTATTCTCTTTGAGTGCCACTAACCCGCTGCGCATCACGCTTCATGTGTAAGTGCAGCAGTGCAGCTGTAGTGAGTGTCTGATGTTCAATAGTCTCCTCTACTTTACTGGCTCAGTCTAAAGCAGATCTGCAATGACTGAAATGCAGTTCATCATGTGATGGACACCTATGGCTGCAACATATCACTGAATGTCCACTAACTCAGTGTCAGGCCTGTTGTTTGGCTACACTGAATGTGTGACCTCTTGTTTCCAGTGTAAAGATGCTGATATTCAGTAGACACCGATTCCACCAATGAACTGAGCGCACAAATGTGTTGTTTGCATGTGATATACGTTTATTTGGAACTGTGTGCGTGTGTGTGTGTGTGTGTGTGCGTGTGTGCGTGTGTGTGTGTGTGTATTTTGGCCTTTCAGTAAAAGAAAATGCTGAATCACTGACATGACAGAAAGGCCACAAGTCAAACTCATTCAGCTGTGTGTCGTGTGCTTCAGTGGGCTACAGAGAGAGATTTCTCTGATTCATTCATTTCTCTGTTTTCAGACTGATGGAAACACAACCCTTTTATAATACTAATGTTTGACAAATTTCAGTTTCAGTTTTTATTTAGAAATTAAAAAAAGCTTTTCTTATTCAGATTATTATGATGTTTTTACTTGTATTGTGCAGAACACAGTGTATGATGTGCATAAACAATACATGATGTCCATTCATGTTGCATGATGAAGCATGTAAACAGGTCAGTCCTGAAAGGTGAGGTTGGCAGCATGGTGTATAAATAATGATAATAAAATTAAACGAGAGAGAAAAGGGAAAGATATGAAAGTCAATAGGCTGGCATGTTCTGCAAACGTGTGGTTTTATGTCAAGAAAGAGTTGTATGCTTCAGCACTGGTACTCATCTGGACGATACTGACTAAAAGTGCAAGATGGGCAACCATTCATTCTACAGTAACTGCTTCAGGATTCAGAGATTTAACTTGCTCCAAAAATGGCAAACAAAAGTTAGAGGATTTGATCACTGAATCTCAAAGACTGTATTGAATTTATTTCTAATTTAACAACAAATAAGGCATCTTTAATGCATTGAGTCTGGGACGGGGGTTGAGGAGACTTCCACTGCACACACACCACCTAGCTAATAATGACAGAAAAGCCACTCAATCAGCAAAATAAAGGGAAAACTCACAGTCAGGGGACTGAACTCCAGACAGGCCAAACTACAGAGAAGGATCAATTTTAATAGATATAATTGCTGAAAATGAATCAAAACAGGAAAATCCCAAAATGGAAACATTATTCAGGCAGGCAGAATCATTTAGTTTATTTTCCTTTTGACATGAGATTATTTGTCTTACCCTTTTGACAGATTATTAAGCTTGTTTTAAGGGAAATACTCACTTCATTTTGTTATATTATTTCTGAAAACAAGTCAATATCTGTTGCTTGTCTAGGAAATGCTTCATGATTTCTGAATGTTCAGATGTTTGGACTAGAAACAAGACACAAACTCAAATGAGGAGCAGCATTTCTGCAGTGCTGCAGATAAGATAAGATGATGCCGCTGGAATTCCTACTAAATGTTTGATGTGAGAATATTCTGTTGAATAATTGTGTGTGTTTAGGATTGTTCAGAGCGGCTGGAGCGCCGCGTTACATTGAGAACTGTAAACTGACTCTACACTCAACTCTAATGGCAGGAGGTCATTTATGCCCAAAAGCAGCACCGCTAAAGACAAAAACAGCAAGTCTACAAGAGCACAGGGAATGAGGCCCGACCTGAAATCTTAGTTTTGCATTGTTTTGATCTCAAGGCATGCTGGGAATGTGAGCAGCTATTGGGGCATCCTTCTGTTTTAGGCTTTATTGTGTCGTGCTGTGGTGCTGCAGTATGTGTGAAAGGCAGTCTTCCTCCATATTCAAAAACAGCCTCTGATCAGCAGAACAGCTTTCTTCATAAAACAATGACAAACCTCTCTGACCTTAATAGGGCTGTGCAGTATAATTTTGTGTATATATATATATAATATTAAATAAATGAAATATATAATTTTATCTATTTTTTTCCCATTTTATGTTTAGCGGGGAGTACATATTATTATTATTATAATTAATATATTATTATTATTATTAATATATTAATATTAATTAATATATTATTAATATTGTAATATAATATTATTATTATTACATAATAGTGTTAATAACTCATCTCTAATAACTGATTTCTTTTATCTTTGCCATGATGACTATTAGTCTAGATATTCTTCAAGACACTTCTGTACAGCTTAAAGTGACATTTAAAGGCTTCACTAGGGTAATTAGGGTAACTAGGCAGGTTAGGGTAATTTGGCAAGTTATTGTATAACGATGGTTTGTTCTGTAGATAGTCGAAAAAAATAAAGCTTAAAGGGGCTAATAATATTGACCTTAAAATGTTGATTAAAAAATTAAAAACTGCTTTTATTCTAGCCAAAATAAAGCGAATAAGACTTTCTCCAGAAGAACAAATATTATCAGACATTTCCTGAATCTGTTCAACATCATTTGGAAAATATTTATAAAAAAGAAAAATTAAGAAAAATTTAAAGGGGGGCTAATAATTCTGACATCAACTGTATATTTATTTATATATAATACATAATGGGCGGGATTTTTGTGTGGAGTTTGCATGTTCTCCCCGTGTTGGCGTGGGTTTCCTCCACAGTCCAAACACATGCGCTATAGGGGAATTGGTTAAGCTGAATTGTCTGTAGTGTATGAGTGTGTGTCCTGGTCCTCCAGGCTAATGATGACCCACCTGGTAACAATGAGATGTTCCAAAACAGCAGCATGGTGCAGCTGAATATCAACATCGATATCAACAGCCCGGAGTGAGTATGGACAATACATAAGGTATATGGTGTCATATTACGCTGTGGTGTTTGTGCTGCTGTGGTGTCGCAAAATACATTGTTTACGGCAATACTTTTATAATATTTATCAGAGCACAGTATTACATGACATTACACGAGGATGAAGACAGAAACATGAATCCTTTTATTGTGGGAATTTTGCAATCTTGAAAGTACGATCTTTACAAAAGTGTTAAGTTATGCTGGTGTCTTGAAAAATGTCTTGTAAAGTATTATGTGCTGTCATCATTGCAGAAATCAGTTATGAAATCAGAAATGAGTTATTAAAGCTGTTTTGTTTAGAAATGTGTTGAAAAGATCTTCTCTGTTTAACAGAACTTTGGGAAAAAATATCAAAGAATTAAAAATATACCAGGAGGGCTAAAATCTCTGACTTCAGCTGTATATCACAATATTTACTGCAGAAAAACCAAATATCACGATGTCCAGTTTTATTTTCCAATATCATCCAGCTCTATTTGTAGCACACATTGTGCTGCGAGCGGGACCCTGGGGCGTTCAGCGACAAGTGAAGGCCTGTAGAGTCTGTGTGATTTGCATATTGTGTTTCCCATGCTGTTCAGCACACTGCTGTTGGCCTGCAGCTTACTAAAACATCTGTTCAGCACTTTCCTCAGTGCCTGCAGGACAGGGATCACACTGAAAAAACAAAGCACAGAGCTGTCGTTCACCCTCACAGCAACCATAGCCCACATTTATACATAGAAACACAGATAATTAGCATGAACGTGCAATTAAATTAAGCAAAGAAACATTGCTTTACTGACACAATTAAAGATTACAGAATCATGAACCTAGAAGCATAAGTGAAAGGGAGACCGCGCTTTTGCCATTGTCGGACCCACAGAATCTCTACAGAATCCATGCTCAAGAGAAACTGAAATTTGACATTAGAAAAGGCCTCCGAGTCATCAGAGCAGGCTTTTTCCTTTATATGTTTCATGTTTGATGTATTGCATGTTGTTTTAGTCTTCTGTTTGATCATCTCTCTGTAATCTGCGTTCAGCACGGTGGTCGACAGCGACTGATGTTGGATTGAGCTTTATAAATAAATAAATAAATAGCGGTGTAACAATTCACTTTCTCAATGCATTGAATTACAAATTCAGCCGATGGATGTGCATTGATTTTGAAAAGTGTATTTTGAATTATTTGTTTTTGTTAATAATCGATTTCAGCATAATTGAGTACAGCCCATTTTGAAAATTAATATTTTCCTCAATTTTTCAGTGAATATCGGCAGTGTATTTTGGTGCATTTAAACAAAACAGATTTATTCAACAGATGTATTTTTTTAAACAATATTTTAGTCACCAAACTCATTTAGAAATCAAAAAATAATACAGCTAAATTCAAGAAAAATATAGCAAAAATAAATGACATCCTACAAAATTTCAACTCAATTTGTCTATTTTGCGTCTCTTGATTTCCCTCTTGTTTAAATTTGTATTTAATATTTTTCTCTAACATATACATTTGGCTGTGCTAGTTTTTGGATCGTTTTGTAAGTTATTTTGTTAGATGAGCTCCAGATTTGGCTTCAGCACTGACTAATCTAATGTATATGCACAGATATAATATTGTAGAGCTTCCTATTAAACATATGCATTTAAGAGAGAGATTAGTGAGGAATGTATTTATATATGCTGAGCACTGTATATACAATTAATGCTTCTTGATTATATGACAATGCATAATGTCAGAAATAATTCAGATCTTCCTTTACTTGCGTATGTGAAGTCAGCTGTGCCCTTACTACAGTGGCATGGTGGATTACGTCACGAACACTCGCGCCTGTTTACTGTGTTTCATATAAACGCAGAACCATAGAGGACAATAAAGAGGACAGAATTATCATCATCATTACTCATTTTTCCTCAATATAAAAGATCACTTTTCTTCCCCCATTGGCAGATTATTTTGTTCATTTTAGGGAAGAATTCACTTCATTTTGACTCATTATTGTGTCTAGTTTTTGTCTGGTTTCTGGTCCAAATATCTCAAAATTCTTAAATCAAATGAATTTTCTGGACAATCAAAATCTGTAGTCTTGTGTTCAGAAATAATGAGTCAAAATAAAGAGAGTTTCTCCTTAAAACAAGCACAATAATCTGCCAATGGGGGAAGCAGAATAATCTAGTTTTCTCTTTGCTGTAACATTAGTTTACTCGCCGCTCTGGCAGATTATTTTGCTTTTCTGGGTTTAAAATTTGTAGATATTTGTACAAGAAACAACACACAAGCATTTGTTGCAGTGTATGTTCAGTATTTGAGTGTTCCACTGTCATCAGAAGTGGTCAGCGCAGATGCATTGTGTGCAAAATAAAAGCATAAAGCTGAATAACAGCAGAATCAGTGGTGTTGTATTGTGTGTGTGTGTGTGTGTGTGTGTGTGTGTGTGTGTGTGTGTGTGTGTGTGTGTGTGTGTGTGTGTGTTGAGTAGATGTTGTTTGTTCTGTTGAATGGATGTCTTGTTGAGCACAGTGAGGGCTCTGTTCAGTCATCTGCAGTGTTGAACTCTTTCCGCATGTCTCTCTTATTGTCTGTTTGATCATCTCCTCGATCTGCTTTATTTAGTCTTTATTCAGTGTTTCCATCTGACAGGCCTGTGTGCTCGAATGAAGACTAATGAACTACACGGCTGACTGGAATACTGGATCCTGGATGATCTGGGTTATTTAGCGGTTGTTATCTGGGAATAACCTTGGAATGCTGCAACCGACCAATCAGAATTTAATATTCCAGACAGCCGTGTAATAATCTGTGATAATCTGCATTAAAGGATAGGGTGTTTGGGTGGGTGTTTCCCAGTACTTGGTTGCAGCTGGAAGGGCATCCGCTGAGTAAAACATATGCTGGAATAGATGAATAAAGGAACTAAGCCGAAGGAAAATGAATGAATGAAGATTTTAGTTTATTTAGGGTTATTTACAGACGAGACGTTCAGAGAGTTGGCTGGAAAACTTTTCTGGAAATGTTAAGGGAAAATTTGAAAATCTATGATCATATTCTATCATTTATATTGATGTTCAACTGATATGAGGTCTGCTCTCTGCCTAGTAAATGAAGGCATCCTCATCTGTTCGAAAACATAAATGAAAATCAAATGATATGTGGTCTCCTCTGCTTTTTGCTGATCTAAACATGGTCCATGGACGATGTGATTCACTGCAGCACTAACGGTCATATAATGATGTATTTGCAGCACATAAGAGCAACTTTCTGGGGTAAAATATCTCTTTAAATATAAAACAATTATTCAGATCTGCTCTCAGTGCAAAGTGTTGAGCGTGTGTGTTTCTGTAAGAGGAATGTGTGTGTGTGTGTGTGTGTGTGTGGCGGAGACACTGTAATGATCTGAGATGTTGCGCTGGTGTCCCACTGTATCTATGTTAGTTGTGTGGTTAAATAAATACTCCTCTCATGTGTACATAACTAAATATTATAATGAAATAAATTAATAAATTGTTGAAATGTGTGTGTTGTTTAGGACCTGAACATCATCTACACTCATCTGTACCACATGGACGTGTTGTCGCACCTCAGAGAACATCAGCTCCGGTGAGTCTGTTCATCATTTTCTCTAATTATTGACCTTTTGTTGTGATGCAGAAGTAAAAGCTGGTGTCTGCGGTTGCTTTCTTCAGATTCATTCATCAATGGGAGAAATGATTAGCAATAATACACAGCAGAACACGCTCAGACTTCTCGCTCCACACTCAAGTGCTTCTAATAGTGGTCAGAATTCTGATATTTTATTTGATGTCACTGATGTAAATGCGTGCTGCAGACATTATCAGACTGACTCGTCTTATTTTCATGGCTTTTATAGTTCAGAAGCTTGTAAACACTGTAGGTCTGGATTGTGTTTGTTTTATAGTTTACATTTCGCCCCAGTGGCGGGAGCCTTGGCTCTCTCATGCCAGACGATGCACTTTCATTTTGTGGGGTTAAATACTTGATTTTTGAGGTTAACAGATTATTAAAACTCGGATTTGGATTTTTGTTAGCTCGTCAGCTTCACATTTTGTCACACTCCTGCAATACAAAGTCAATATACAGGGTGGGCCATTTATATGCAGACTCCTTAATAAATAACAATGGTTGGTGATATTAACGTCCTGTTTTTGGCACATTAGTATATGCGAGGAGGCTTGTAAATAACTCATGAAAGAATAAAATTACGTTAAAACCAAGCACAGCATTGTTTTTCTTGTGAAATTCCCAAGTTTTATTAGGGTGTCTCCACATAAATGGCCAACCCTGTATATATACACAGTGGAGAAAATAAGTATTGAACACTTCCTCAGAAAACACATTTCTAAAGGTGCTGAATTGTCCACTAGATGTTGATAACAACCAAAGAAATCGTATTGAACACATGAGGAAAGGGGGGTGTAGTTGTGAAATCTCTCAGTAGCTCTTCAGCAAGTCTCTGCCCTTCCTCAGTGTAAATGAAGATCAGCTGCTTCAGTCCAACATCTACATCAGCAGGAGGATGAAGATCAAACCATTTCAGCAAGACCATGATCCAAAACACAGCCAAGGAGACTCTCAGATGCTTTCAGAGAAAGAAAATCAAGCTGTAGAATGGCCCAGCCAATCCCCTGATCCGAATCCAATAGAGAATACAGAATAAAGCTCAGATTTGATAGACGAGACCCACAGAAGCATCAAGATTCTGACACTCTGTTGAAGTCTGTGAGAAACTCACCCCTGAGCAGTGCATGAGGCTTCATTCTCCACATGAGAGGTGTCTTTCAGCTGCCGTCACTAATAAAGTCTATATATAAAGTATTAAACACATTTCAGTAGTTCAGCGCTTTCTCATTCTGTCATTCCATACTTATTAAACACAATTCTTTTTTTATTATTAGTTTTATTTTTATGTTTTATTGTTTGAGTTTTTACCAAAATCTTCTTCAGTTCCATGTCAACAGCTCCGTTAGAGATATTATTCTGAGGAAAAACACATGAGGTGTTCAATACTTATTTCCTCCACTGTATGTAGATTGCTGTATGTGTTTCCCAGTATCATGCAGACCTAATTTTAATGTCCATTATGATCAGTTTAATGTATCCTTGATTAATAACAATACTGATTTCCCTAATCAGGTCCATGTGCATGACGGCCAGGTATGAGTGCTACGAGGCCAGCCGTGTGCTCTTCTAGTAAGTGCATCCTCTAGTCTCTCAGTTTGTCACACATTAGTTTTCGTTTGGATTCATTTTATTTAGTAACACTTTACAGTGAGGTTGAGCTAGTTAATGCATTTACTAACATGAACACACAGGGAGCAATGCATTTATTACAGTATTTGTTCATGTAAACTCACAGTACATTAACTAATGCTGCCATGATATTTCTGAACTTGATTTTAATGGTTCAAATAATTATAGTGATCAGAAAGTACGGCCAGATACCGGATCAACACACACTCCAGATAACACACTCGACTGTGCAGTAATGCATCTTCAGTCTCAAGATAAACCTGAAAACTAAACCCTGAAAGTTCATCTTTGTTTATCATTCTGATCCATATATTGGACATTTGACATTGAAATATAGCAAGAGTTGAACATTTTAAAATAACTAAATAAATGGATTAATAAATAAACCTTAATAAAAAGTGATGGATACATTTAAAATATTGATACACAGGATGAAATTACAGACATGTTGTTAAAACTCAAGGAGAAATTATAATGTGTGTGTGTGTGTGTGTGTGTGTGTGTGTGTGTGTTTCAGCGCTGACAGCATCTCCACCTGCTGGTTCGTCCTTCTGTCGGGATCAGTGCTGGTGAAGGAGCACATGTATCTGGCCCGGTGCTGGTGCGTCCTGCACACACACACTCTGTATGTCCTGTGGTGCATGCGGTGTCAGTCCAGTTGTGTGTGTTGCTGTGGAGTGTAAATGACTCTATAGCTCCACCCAGTGTCTGATCTGCATATGCTAATGATGAACGTCTGCTGAATACAGGCAGATCAGGCTGAATATAAGTTCCTGAAACAACACAATACATGTGATTCAGCACACACACACACACACACACACACACACACACACACACGTTATTCTCCTGCTGTAGAGCTCTGATCATGGAGAGTGTACAGCGATATTGCTGAAACCCCCGGTGAGGGACTGCTGATGGTGTGATGTCATGATGTGATTTGACAGTCATGTGCTGCTGTCATCTGAATGCCTGTGATGATGTCATAGATGGGTTTTCAGTATGTGTGTGTGGCTGTGTGTATGTGTGTATTCAGTATGTGTCTATGTCTGTACGCATCTTTGTGTGCGTGTGCCTGTGTCTGTATGTTTGCGTGTATGTGTGTGCGTGTGTGTTTGTGTGTGTGTGCGTGAATCTCTGTGTGCATATGCCTGTGTCTGTGTGTGTGTGTGTGTGTGTGTGTGTGTTTGTTTGTGTGTGTGTGTGTGTGTGTGTATGTGCGTGTGAATCTCCGTGTGCATGTGCCTGTGTTTGTATGTTTGTGTGTGCGTGTGTGTATTTGTATGTGTATGTGTTTGTGCGTGTGTGAATCTCTTTGTGCGTGTGCCTGTGTCTGGATGTTTGCGTGTGTGTGTGTGTGTGTGTGTTTGCGTGTGTATGTTTGCATGTGTGTGTGTGTGTGTGTGTGTGTGTGTGTGTGTGTGCAGCAGCAGTTTCACTTCATCAACCTGCGTCTCGTTTCTCTTTCCTCATTCCAGCAGCAGATTTGCTGGATGTTCAGTTCACTCATGCAGTGTACAGCAGACACACACACACACACACACTCCTCCTCCTCCAGATACTGCTGTACACTAGACTGTTGCTGTATCTACTGTATGTTCTGCTTCAGTATGTTCAGGGCTTCAGTGTATTGTGCTTTGACATGCGTGTAGACAACAAACACACAGCGTGAGCTGAACACACCGGCATTCACCAACATCAGCAGAGTTTCACATCGACAACATTCTGACACACAAGTGTTAACATTTAAGGACATAATAGAGCTAAAACAATCCTGGACACAGATAAAGCAGAGTCCCACACACAGATCTGCTATATGGCAGTGATCACACTACACACAAGTTCAGTTTTACAGTTCAGTATATAAAGACATGTTATAAATGCAGCAATCATCACACAATATTGCAGAAATCTATTGCATATTTTATATTCATTTGGATTTTATATAAGTGTTCATATAGGGACACACACACACACACACACACACACACACACACACACACACACACACACACACACACACACACAGACTCACACAAACACTTTCATAAAGCCCTCACTCATGTGACAGACACACTCGTACACACACACCCACACGCGTCAGGAGTAGAGAGTGCTGTATAAGCAGACAGTTTGTCATTCAGGAGTCTCCCTCCAGCAGCTCTGCTTCTCTTCATCTCTGTCGTCTGGGTCTCTGGTAGATCAGCAGCTTTTCCTGAGAATGGAGGAACCGGCTGGCCTGTGGAGGTGGGAATAGTTCAGATGCTTTGAGCTGGTTTGGCGGCATTGTTATGTCTGTCGGACACACACACACACACACACACACAGCCGCTGGTGCAGCTCCTCATGTCTGTGAAACTCTGAGCTGGACGTTCATCTTCATTCGTTCTCTGTGTGAGTAACTGTGCTGTTCTCTGACCTCAGATCAGTGTGTGTTGTGTTAGTGCCTCTGCTGCTGCTCACAGTGTTTACAGCATCGTCCGTGTCAGGACTCTGTGTCGTCATGGAGACGTGTTTGTCATCAGTGTCGGGAAGAGAGAGTTCAGCACAGACTCTCGCTTCTCTCCGACACTCACCAGTTTAATAAGACGCGTTCATATGAGCAGAACCACAGACACAGCAGAAATATGAAGTGAATGAACTGAACATAAGAGTCAGCTCGACACTTTCACAGCAGAGTTCCTCATGTTCCACTAAAGTCACTAATAACTCCAGCAGCGGTGTAGTGTGATGAAGTCATGCACCTCAAGGGGAGAGTTGGGCTTTTGACATCACCTTTTCTGTGTTATCATGACATGAAACATGTTATTTATAATTACTTTTATTTATTTATATGTTTATAGACTTTTGTTATTATTTTCTCTGCTTCATTTCATTTGTATTTTTTTTATATATTTTTCTTTTTTCTTACTGCCCTGTCTTGTTCACCTGTTTGTTGTTCTCTGTAATGAGATAATAATATATAATAATAATATATAATAATGAGATAATAATATATAATATATATATATATATATATATATATATATATATATGTATGTATATATATATATATATATATATATATATATATATATATATATATATATATATATACATATATATATATATATATATATATATATATATATATATATACACACACACACCCACTCACCGGCCACTTTATTAGGTACACCTGTCTAACTGCTTGTTAATGCAAATTTCTAATCAGCCATTTCTGCTCACACATTCGGATGCTCGGCTCAGAATTTGGCCTCAACAACATGAAAGCATGGATCCATCCTGCTGACAAATCTGCAGCCACTGTGTGATGCTATCATGTCAATATGGAGCAAAATCTCTGAGGAATATGTCCAGTAGCTTGTTGAATCTACGCCATGAAGGATTAAGGCAGTTCTGAGGGCAAAAGGGATCCAACCCAGTACTAGGTGTACCTAATAAAGTGGCCAGTGATTATAAAAGAAATAAAAAAAATGTGTGTGTGTTTCTGCAGTTTTGGGACACAGCGTGGAGGAAGACGAGGCTGTGAATGCATCACTCTAGAGCCGTCAGAGATGATTGTGGTGAGTGGAGCAACACAAAGACACACACACACACACACACACACACATCCTCCAATAGCAGACGAAGATGAAGCTCAGGCTGACTGGACACAGGATGAAGCACACACACACACACACACACACACACATGCTTCCAAGACCATTCATCAGTAGGTAGTGTGTACTAAAGTGAGCACTAGTAAGGGCACTGATGAGCTTGGTTCACTACACTGAGTGTGACATGAGAGCGTCCTCATCACAACTGTCCATCATCAACACTGGAGTTCATAAACGAGCAACATTGAAACCATTAAACAGTTTTACCTGTTTGCTGGATTGTCTCTAACCTCACCTGTCTAGCTCTGTTTGTTCATGTGTAAATATTCATGTGTTTTGCAACATGTAATGAATTTGTGCTTTGCTGTGACTTACACTGGCCACATGAAGCCATCAGAGTGGACACAGAGGGGTGAACTGTGGCGCATCTTAGTGCACAATACAGTATATTATTATCTGTTAATGTGACTGAAAACCAAATATAAGATATAAGCAAAACTCTATATTTGAATTCTAAAGGCGATCCTTAATGTTACAGGAAAAGTAGAGCACTGTCTGCTATTCCCACAAGAGGGCGCAACCGAGCAAAATAAGCAGGCAAAAACAGATTAATGCATCACATCTATTAAAATGAAATGACGCTCACTTTTTAAAGCGCATAAACTTACAAACAACTGTTCTTAATAAAACACAATTTACTTAATGTGAATGAAAGGGAAATTAGGACTAAAGTAAACTGAAGCTATCGATTTTATTTATTATTTATTTTATTTTGGCTAGAATAAAAACAGTTGTTCATTGATTTAAAGCCATTTTAGGCTCAATATTATTGGCCCTTTCAGCAATATTAGTGTTGGATTTTCTCCAGAACAAACCACTGTTATACAATGACTTGCCTAATTACCCTAACTTTACCCTAATTACCCTAGTAAAGCCTTTACATGTCACTTTAAGCTGAACACTAGTGTCTTGAGGAATATCTAGTCTAATATTATGTGCTGTCATCATGGCAGAGAGACAATAAATCAGTTATTAGAGATGAGTTATTAACACTATTATGATTAGAAATGTGCTGAAGAAATCTGCTCTACGTTAAACAGAAATTGGGAAAATAAATATTCAGGATGGATAATCATTCTGTCTTCAACTGTGTGTACAATATAGAGTTTCAGTGATACTCTTCAGTCGAGTCATCATCCTCTTCTCTGTTCCTCTGGGTTCTGCAAACTCTTAAGTGGCATTTTCCATGAACACACACTTTTATCTGAAGTGACCTGCTAATGAGGAACTCCTTAAAGCCGCATGTGATGCTGTGTAGCCCGAACAGGCCATTTTAGTACAGTAGAGTTTCTGCAGACCTGTGAACAGCTCTCTGTATAACCCTGCTGCTGTCCACTAGACTTTTTCATTAGTGATGCACCAATCCTGATTTTCCATGGCGGATTTTGATATTTCTATTAGCAAATTGGATGATTTGATACATATTTTGGTCACACTTTACAATAAGGTTCATTAGTTAATGTTAATTAATGCCTTTACTAACATGAACAAACAATGAACAGTACATTTACTACAGTATTTGTTCATGTTAGTTAACATTAGTTAATGAAAATACAGTAGTTCATTGTTACTTCATGTTAACTCATGGTGCATTAACTAATGTTAACAAGCATGGACTTGGATGTTAATAATGCTTTAGTAAATGTTCAGTTATGATTAATAAATGCTGTACATGTGTTGTTCATGATTAGTTCATGTTAGTAAATGCATTAATAATGAACTTTATTGTAAAGTGTTTCCCATATTTTCTATGTTTTAGCAAAATCAGTGATTCGATAGCAATTTTTGTTTTTATTCACTAGCAAATTAAATTAGATTTGTTACAGATTTCTGATGTTTTACTCAGATACTTTTTACTTAGATATTTTTACTAGCAAACTAGACAATTTACTACATATTTTTGAGGTTTTACTCACAAAATGAATGATTTGATTACATTTTTGATGTTTTACTAGCAAATTGGATGATTCAATACAGATTTCCAATGTTTTACTAGCAAATTTGGATGATTTAGTACCAATTCTTTATGTTTTTACTTAGAAATTAGACGATTTGATACAGATTTTTGATGTTTTTACACACAAATACTAGGGCAGCACAATAAATATGCAGTCTCGCAATGTGATCAATACGTTATATGCCGAGCTAGTGTTTTTCCCATACTGATTAACTTCTGGTGACCTGTTATTGTGAACTTTTTTCCTTGTTATATGGTTCCTTTTACAGCATTGATGTTGTAATGTCATTAAAATACATTCAGTTAAATAAACTTTGGCATTCATTTAGTTGCTCAAGCAAAAAAAACGAGACATAAAAGCCATATACTCGCACGCGTTTGTCAGAATCGGCAGGCTAGTGCAGAAATTCCATTAAATATACTGGGCTATAAATAAATGCTCTATTATAAGGACATGGCGGGGGGAAATGTAATGTAATGCAGTGCTTCTTGTACAATCTGAGACCCACTTTATATCAGATATCACTCAGCTAGTGGAGATCGCTGATTTTTAAAGGAAACAGACCTTAAACGCGACAGTCTTTTGCATTGGCAAACAGTACACCGGAAGTGCTTAATCCAGGTTACTGGCAAATTAAAAGTCCTATTAGCAAGCTTCAGCATATACCCTCTTCACAATAGTCACATCGCAGAATATGCAGTGTTGAGTCTGCATTATAGTTGATCATTTTGCATGTGTGTTTTAAGGCCTGTGAATGTAAAAGGGTTTTAACAGCATTCAGCATAGGAAACTCTACCGTTTATAACTCAGAAAAGTTGATTGATTTTGCAGATGCACTGCCCAGATGAAAAAACCCACAAACATTGAGCAAAACCCTTCAATTCTCCTGCAAAATCAGCTTTCCATTCAAAACAATGTGATTTCTTTTAAAAATGGTGTTTTGTTTTCAAATGACACGCACAAGCCATAACATCAGTAGACATTTAGAAGAACAGTTGATCACTGATGTGCTTAATGTAAAACACTATGACCACTTCTTCTCCATTCCTCATAATGACCTACTGTAAGCCTGTTTTGCTGAGTGTTCCACTTACTGCAGACAGTACAGGCCTACAGAAGTGCACTGTAAAATATTTCAGAATATTGTTTTTATACAAAAACACACAAACACCAAATATATTTTCCTGTATGTTCCCCACAAAAACAGTGTACACAGTGTTCATCCCAACCAACACACATGCACTTAACATGGCCTCGTGGTCAACCAAAGTGGCTTCGATCTCATCAGAGATTACGATTTCCTCGTCCTCCTCCTCCTCTAACTCCTCTGGCTCAGCCTCTGTTTCCATTATTGGCATCCATTGCTCCAAAACAGAAGAGCTCACCTGTTGCCCTTTTATAAAGCTCTGATTTCTAAATTGCGATTC
>NC_141041.1:51347500-51382500 GCF_052040795.2 Danio rerio
GCTCACACACATGAGAAGGAGCTCTGCGGCTGCTGCTGCTGCTGCTGTTTCTGCTGCTCTAATTTTAGACCATGACATCATGATGGTCCGCGAGACCCTCCCAGCTCCATACACTCACAGCAGAGGACTGCTCTCTCTCTTTCTCTCTCTATCTCTCTCTCTCTGTGTGTGTGTGTGTGCATTTTGTAGTTTTTGTCTTGTTTCTAGGCACGGCAAGACAGTTTATATAGCAGATTTGCATCCCAAGTCTGATGCTGTACAAGGCGAGCTACCAAGCACACTGACCGTGATGGAGAAGCCGTCCATATAGAATAGTTACGTGCGAAAAGGAACAGAAGTTGTCTGCGTCATCATATCGCCCTGTAGCGTTCGTTTTACACACTAAATGCAGCTGGACATACCCTAGAGCACATATTTCCACAATTGATAGTTTCAGCATTAGGGGAACGCCCCCTGGTGGACAAAACGTTACTGTCTCTTGCACAGGCTAATGAAGCCATGAAGCTGGATATATGTTGTGCAACTGGTATTAACCAATGAGAAACAGGCCTGCACTGTGCTTCAGCAGAAGTCCCACATAGATCAACCAGGACGGAGAAATTGATGAATATGTGCCGAATGTTAGCATCGTTAACCCTAAAACATCTGTGCTACTATAACTGTCAGTGCATCTGTGTGATAAACTGAAATCATAGACTGTAAAAGATATAGACGTGGTATCTGTGATGTCACCAATAGGTTTCTGAAGAACGCAAAAGAAGCTACAAGTAGGCGTGGCCAACTGACCAGTGGACCAGTGGATACCAAATAAGGCAAAGAGGCGGAGCGTGAGCGGAGCAACAGTCGCCTGCTGGCATTTTGCTTAGACGGGCTTTTCTGTGGGAGAAACTCTGAATACTTCATTACCTGCGACTCGCTTGTGTTCTGACCACATGTGCTCGGCTGTTCACTATATCAATGAAGCGTTTAGACTTTTAAAGACACTGCTGTAACACACTGAGCCACTAAACAATGTTCTTATGACGGTTTTCTTATTACTAGAGGAGGAAACTCACATCACTTCCAAACACTTCAGATATAGTGTGTGTTAGTAAATGCAGGACTATTGATGAACTCCAGCAGAACACTGTATGACGACACTTCAGATGACTGATCTAGAGCCTACAGCTGATCAGTCTGGCAGATTCTGGAGTGCAGTACTGCTCTAAAGAACATTATAAATGATCCTAAATCAAGCAAATACATGTATAGAGATGGTGTCATATCATCTGATAACTGTAGGAAATAATTCCAAAGGGCGACTGACTGTGTAAAGCCACATAAAACAACACAAAAATGCCATGCATCTGCAGAGTTCAGCAGCTCATCAGCCGGAATCTGCTGAGGGGACTGTGACCAGCGAGACCTAGCTGTTACTCAAATGGCCACTCCTTTAATGATGCAGATGTAATAGACACCTAATATAAAGGAAATGGATGAGTTATAAAAATTCACCCCCTCACAGTTGTCATGAAGGGTAATATTAGCAATATACACCAAAATCATTCTTTGTAGCAGGTTGTAAACACCTTTTTTTCTGCTGTGAAGTCTGCCATTTACACAGTGGGCTCAATAGAAATCTGCTCTATTCTGGAGGCAGGACTAGCGGAATGAGTTGCAGTTTCAGTTATTTCCATATTAGCTTCACTAGGGAGAGCAGGAGGGTGACGCTTGACTGCAGCGCAAAGTAAAAGTATAAACAGCAGAAGTGAAGAAACAGATTTTCCCGACCAGTAAATATTAATGTAAGCAAAAGAAACCGACAGCAATTCTAAAAGCAGACACTTACACACTATAACACCATCACTGATGACTGAATCTCTGAGGAATATCCACAAGATTACTGTACACAAGCCTGGATCATAGCTCTGACAGACATGTTCAATAACTGACAAACAGCAGCATATGGAGAGCAAGTGTCCACAATGTGTCTCTGAATTATTCTGTTGAGAATGGGATAGAAATGTCCTGAAACTGATGTGAATATGAGCTGTTTGCTCAGTGTAGCCGCCATCACGGCTCAGTTTCTTTGTCCACCAGGTCTCAGAAAATGTCAGTGATGTAGTGCTGCCCGTATCCTCACATGACTTAGTGATAATGTGATTTTTACAGTGTATATTGGTTGATGAATGTTCAGGCGTGCTCCTGTCAGTGTGAACACAGAATAATCAGAGCAGCTGTTAGTGAGTGAGGGCTGCTAATGTTACTGTCCGCCACAGCTCACAGACTACAGGAGGACTGACCACCAGAGTCCTGACAGGGAATGAAGCTCCTGCATACACACACACACACACACACACACACATACACACACACACACACATACACACACACACACACTCACACACACACAAACACACACACACACACACACACAAACACAAACACACACACAAACACACACACACACACACACACACACAAACACACACACACACACATACACACACACACACCCACACACACCCGTCGATCCACCAACACACACACACAAAAACACATGCAAGCACACAGACACACACGCACACCTGCAGACAAACACACAGACACACACACTCTCTCTCTCTTACACACACACACACTCACACACTCAAATGCACACTTACAAACACACATAATCACACAATCTCTCACACACACACAAACACACCCATCGATCCACCAACACACACACACAAAAACACATGCAAGCACACATACAAACACACAGACACACACACTCTCTCTCTCACACACACACTCGCTGTCAGACAGGAAGCACATCCTGTCTGTCATCTGTTTACCCTCTTCATGTGCACCGCAGTGCTGTTTCTGTGCTCAGTAAACGTGACTAAAGCAGGTCAGCTGTGCGCACACACACACACACACACACACACACACACACACACACACACACACACACACACACACACACACACACATCAAGCTTATTTGCCTAATTAAGGATAGTTAATGATCATATCAGTATGGCATTGTCAGTTTATAATGCATACAGTACAGCTGAAGTCAGGATTATTCACCATCTGTAAAATGTTCATTATTTTCCCATTATGACTTGCCTAATTACCCTAACTTTACCCTAATTACCCTAGTGAAGCCTTAACATGCCACTTTAAGCTGAACACTAGTGTCTTGAAGAATATCTAGTCTAATATTCTGTGCTGTCATCATGGAGAAGAGAAAAGAAATCAGCTATCAGAGATGAGTTATTAAAGCTATTATTATTAGAAAGATCTCTGTTAAACAACATTTGGATGATCATTAAAAATAATAAAAAATTCACATAAAGGAGAGTCATGTTGACTGTACACTTTACTAGATGGATTAAAAAGAGTTTTAGGATGTTAATTATTATTATTATTATTATAATTAGGAGGTTCCACTCCAACACGGGGAGAACATGCAAACTCCACACAGAAATGCCAACTGACCCAGCCGGTGCTCAATCCAGCGACCTTCTTGCAGTGAGGCGATTGTGCTACCTACAATAAAATTAATTATTATTATTATTCATTTATTCATTTTCTTTTCGGCTTAGTCCCTTTATTAATCTGGGGTTGACACAGCGGAATGAACCGCCAACTTATCCAGCATATGTTTTATGCAGTGGATGCCCTTCCAGCTGCAACCCAATTATTATTAGTATTGAAGTAATGTAAAATGTGTATTTTCCTCCTGAACGATCATTAATCAGGCAAATGGGTTGAGCAGACTGAGTGTTAGTAGGTCAGCATGTGTTGAAAATGTCAGAAAATCAACCCGTGACGGTTGTTTCCTTCTTCTTCTTCTTTGAGGTTGCATTAATAAAGCATACTGCACACATCATGATGCATAAGAGTCCAGACATTACACAAACATAATATCACAGCTCTTCCAGTCTGAGCTTTAAATAAATCAACAATAATAATAAATACTTGTGATAATCAATAATAATAATTACTGCTGGTGCATGAGGAGAAAAGCACTTTGTTGATGTTATGAATAATTTTTATTATTAGTTATAATGCACAATAAACTCATAAAGTGGAAACACAAACTGTGAACATTTAAACCACACTCTTAAAACATTCAATTAAACATAAATGCTGTCTTAGTGTTCAGCACTGTGGCCTCACTGCAAGAAGGTCGCTTGTTTGGGTCCCGGCTGGGTCAGTTGGTGTTTCTGTGTGGAGTTTGCATGTTCTCCTCGTGTCCAAACACATGCGTTATAGGGGAACTGATGAACTACACTGCCCGTAGTGTATGAGTGTGTGTGTGTGTGAATGAGTGTGTATGGTTGTTTCCCAGTTCTGGGTTGCTGCTGGAAGGGCATCCACTGCGTAAAACATATGCTGCAATAGTTGGTGGTTCATTTCTCTGTGGCGACCCCTGATGAATAAGTGAGTGTGTGCGTGTGTGTGTGTGTTAACTGGTCTGGGTGCTTGTGTTTGTGGATGTGCTCTTCACAGCGTCTCTGATCGTGTGTGAAGGTTTGATCTTGATGTTTGGATGAAGATGCGCAGTGAAGGTCTAAAAGAGTGAACGCCTGCAGAGTCTCCATCTCAGGGTGTTTCCCGCATCAGCATCTGATCTGAGATCTGCAGCAGCCCATAATATTCGGGAAGCTCCATGTGCTGCGCTCCCATTGGCTGCCTGCGAAAGAGATGATGTCATACTTCAGCTTCTGAGGAGAGCAAAGCAGATCTGCACATCCTATAATCACACACACACAGAGAGAGATAGAGAGAGAGGTGTGTGTGTGTGTGTACAGTATGTGTGTGTGCTTGTTTAATGTGTATATATGTGTGTGTGTGTATACTTTGTGTGTGAGCACATGTGTGTATTTTATGTTTGTGTGTACACTTCATTTGCATGTACGTGTGTGTGTGTGTGTGTGTGTGTGTGTGTGTGTGTGTGTGTGTGTGTGTGTGTGTGTGTGTGTCATAGCTCAGTATTGTGTGTTGTCCACATGTCTGTCACTCTCCTCCTCCTCCTCCTCTGTTAGCTCTCTGACAGATGCAGACACACGTGTGCTGCTCAACTCATGCATTATCATAACCAGTCCCACCGCTAATGTATGCGCGCAGTCATTGTGTGTGTGTGCGCGCGCTGGTCAATAAATGCGCTCGCGTTTCCTCCAATAACGCAAAGCCCCTCCCCCTCCCCTCCCTCCGCTCAGGTGATGATGTCATGCTTTCTGCCAGATCCGTCCTCAGCCTCCAATCGATGGCTGTGTCTGCAGAGCGCGTGTGTGTGTGTGCGCGTGTGTGTGTGTGTGCGGGGATGCGGAGCTGGATGCTGCCGCTCTGCATTGTGGAGACCTGCAGAGAGTTGTGCTTTGCTGGAGTGAGGAGGAAGTTTTGCGGAGCGCTGATGCTGTTCTGTGGATCTTCTAATGCCTGATTCTGCTGCTGTTTGACCTCAAGTGTGTGTGTGTGTGTGTGTGTGTGTGTGTGAGCATCTGCGATTTCTTTCACTGGGAAGTTTGCATCTGTTATTTGGGAAATGGCTTTCCTGGTGCGTTGCTATGCCAACTGCCTGCAGCCGTGGTCCTCCAAAGTAAGTGATGTCATCATTAAACCGCTGCTGTGTGTGTTTGTGTGTGTGTGTGTGTGTGTGTTTGTGTGCGTGTTTGAGGAGACGCTTGCTCTGCTGCAGATGCCAGTGCAGTTTAATTGTGTGTTTTTTTCATGCATCTTTGCTCATCTGCTGATTTTACTTCTAATCTTAATCTCAGATGATGATGGTGATGATGAGGATGATGATGATGATGATGATATTTAGTTTGTTTTGTTCAGTAAAGCTGTCATGATCTGCTGCTTTATGAGCTCTTCTTTTCTGTTGTTTTTCAGTTCTTTGCTATATACTGTAAGGTGTCTGAATGCTTTGAATGGTGGCAAAAAAATCTAATGGCTTTATTTATAATATTAATAATAATACATATTATTTATGTTATCGTTATTATAAGTATTGCTATAATTATCATTATTATTGTTGCTAATTTATTATTAATATTATTATTATCATCATTATTATTGTTAATAATAATATTATTGTTATAATAATAATCATAATAATAATCATAATTATTATTATTATTATTATTATTGTTATGATTGTTATTGCTATTATTATTGTTGTATTATTGCTGCTAATTTATTATATAATATTATTATTATCATCATTATTATTGTTAATAATATTATTATTGCTGTTGTTGTTATTATTATTATTATTATTATTATTATTATTACTATTGTTGTTGATGTTATTATTATTATTATTGCTGCTAATATATTATATAATATTATTATTATCATCCTTATTATTGTTAATAATATTATTATTGCTGTTGTTATTATTATTATTATTATTGTTGTTGTTGTTATTATTATTATTATTATGGTTATTATTATTGTTATTAATATGGTTATTATTGTTATTGATATTGTTGTTATTATTATTATTGGTTATTTTGTTATTATTATTGTTGTTGTTATTATTATTATTATTATTATTATTATTATTATTTCTGTATGATAGCTGGGTGTTTGTATCAGTGAGTGTGTTGTTTTCTGAGCAGCTCTGACTGCAGATGTCCCTGTATAAATAATCAAAGGTGTTTCCCCAACCCTGTCCTGCATCTGTTATTGTTCAGTTCAGCGAATGGTCTGCTGTGATTGGCTGAGAGTGACGTGGAGCCGCTCAAACTGTCAGTGTTTCACTCTCCATCAGTGTGTGTGTGACTCTAAGTGATTATTGACTCTCGGCGTTATCTAAGATCACACTTCACACTGCATCACGCTGAGAAACTCTGGATGGAGATGATTGGATGTAGAAAGTGGGCGTGTCTCATGAAGGAGTTCAGACTCAGATATTACGTCATGGTCAATGATTATGAAGGATATGATGGAAGTCTGTGTGTTAGTGTGTTTTAAGCTCTGGTTTTCTCATCTCCATCAAGCACTCTTGCATTATTGAGACTGTACTGACACAGACATCAGTGCACATCCACACTTCACTCTGTTCTCTTGCGCCAAAGGCTCCAGTGTTGACCTCCTCCTTATATACAAGCGGCCGCTGCCTCATTCTCATTCACTGCCATTGATTTTCAGACATTAAAAACGGCTGTTTTGCTGCTTGATGTTGAAAACTGATTGCAAACTGATGTGCCATCATCTTCTCCACGAGTAAAGCACTAACACAGCTTGGCACATTGCTTCATATTTGCCTTGGACAGACAGCAAATGCACAATGCGGGGTCTTAAAGAGTATTAAAAGTTGATAAATCAATTTAGAGAAATATAAGGCCCTTACATATGATATGCAGTCATTGTAGTGTGCACATCTGCCATATTTCTGTCATTTCCATATATGGTGCAGCCCTAAATATGGCTTAACCCTCAGAGTGCAGAGGTATGGCTAAGATGTTTAATTAAAGGAAATAAAGCACTGCTTGTTTGTTTGTTTGTTTGTTTGTTTGTTTGTTTATGACATTGTATGCTGTAATTGACACAGCTGAATGCTCAAACACACTCAAACACACAGCGCTCAGCATAAATGAGTACAGTTGCTTTTGACAATGAACATTAATGTGCATTTCCCAGTGAATATACACTATATATGCTGGTGCTTTTAAATAAAGCACTATTATTAAACTGTTACATCCATTAAAACAACAGTTTGTTTACGAACATCTTCAGGAAGAGACAGATTTCAATAGAGGAACAGCAAAACACTATAATGATCAAACTAAATGTGTGTGTTTTATATTTCTCTTGATGTTTCCTGTTTACTAAAATTGTATTTCATATTCCCCCAACATATTCATTTGTGTGTAGCAATGTTTAGACTGTGATCTTCAGTTTACCTGTTAGATCGGTTTGTCTTTGGTACTGACTAATCTAATGTGTATCTGCACATATACTGTATATTACTGTAGAGAACGTTACTGTGGAGACCCTGATCATCTATGATCAGCACTCTATGTCACAACGCTGCTGGTAAATCTTGATGTACACAGAGGACGGTGTCTTCAGCCAGTGTAGGAATACAGACAGTAAAGAATACGCAGGATCTGTGCTGTACAGGGATTGTTCGGCTCGTGATGTTCCAGCGAGCGGCTCCGGCTCATGCTGTGCTCTGATTGGTCCAGCTGGAAGAGATCCATCATTCATAATTCAGCATCCAGTAATTGGCCTCGGCTTTGTGTCTCTGGGCTCCATTAGTGTCCCGCGGTCTGGCCATCTTTGAACTTGGCAGCGTTATTGCAGAATAAACCTCTGAAAGCCTCCAGCAGAGACAGTAGATTTCCCCCTGTGTGCGGAGATGACGCTCCGTGTTGTTTCTCAAAAATCAGCTGCTTTATTTGAGTATAAGATGATCAGTCCTGCATCTGGAGAGCAGCGTTCAGCTCAAAAACGAGAGATTCATTCATTCATTCATTTTCTTGTCAACTTAGTCCGGTTATTAATCCAGGGTCGCCACAGCGGAATGAACCGCCAACTTATCCAGCAGGTTTTTACGCAGCGGATGCCCTTCCAGCTGCAACCCATCTCTGGGAAACATCCACACACACACTCATACACTACAGACAATTTAGCCTACCCAATTCCCCTATACCGCATGTGTTTGGACTGTGGGGGAAACCGGAGCACCCGGAGGAAACCCACGCGAACTCCTCACAGAAACACCAACTGAGCCGAGGCTCGAACCACCGACCTAGCTACCTTGTTGCTGTGAGGCTATAGCACTACCTACCGCGCCACTGCATCGCCCCACCGAGAGTTTTATTGATTCATCATTAACCCTTGTGTGCTGTTGGGTCGTTTTCATCCACTCTGGCCTGATTTTCAGTCTTCATTTGGCCTCAGCTTTCTCTGTGTTTCAGCCAGGGCCAGAGCAAGCTGAACTGCCGCTCTAGGCAGAGGACGATCACGCCGCCCTCAACCCCAATGTGAAAACGAAAGTGACCGGTTATGAAAATGAAGTGAGGTATCGCAGAGCTCTATTCTGCTGCCCTATGCGCGGATATAACTGAGGATGCGCGGGTGTCGCAGACCTGTATTCTACCGTCCTGTGCGCGGATATAACTGAGGATGCGCGGGTGTCGCAGACCTGTATTCTACCGTCCTGTGCGCGGATATAACTGAGGATGCGCGGGTGTCGCGGACCTCTATTCTGCCGCCCTATGCGCGGATGTAACTGAGGACATGCGGGTGCTGATGGAGGTGTCACCACCCTCTCTATTCTGTCGCCTATGTGCGAACATATGTGAGGACGCGGGTGGTGAGGGAGGTGTCATGGACGCCGCCCTCTCTATACTGCCACCCTAGGCGGCTGCCTAGGTCGCCTCTATGGACGCGTCGGCCCTGGTTTCAACAAATGGGATGATCTTTTCATGACAAATCTTATTTTGACACATAATTGGGGAAAATGCTTGGGAGTTTTTCAAAAAGGGCTGCACGGTGGCGCAGGGGGTAGCAGTGTCGCCTCACAGCAAAGAACATTTCTGTGTGGAGTTTGCATGTTCTCCCCATGTTGGCGTGGGTTTCCTCCAGGTGCTCCAGTTTCCCCACAGTCCAAACACATGCAGTGGCTTCTCTCTCTGTGTGTGTGTTAGTGTGTGTCAGCAGAACAGTCTCCGTGTAAGTGCAGTAGTGTTCTTCTCCTCCAGCTTAATTGAGCGGTGTAAAGGGAATGTGTTGAGGCTAATGCTGGGAGTATTGATCCCGATCGCTCACCTTCCTGTCCACACGACACCCTAAACCTCCCTGGACAGCAGATAAAAGCTCTGCGCATCTGCTGGAGGATATTCAGACACTGAGACGCTCCACTCGCTGATGGACAGATCAGAATTATTATACAGTTACAGCACTTTACAGACATTAATACATAACATTACATAATATCATATACAAACTGCTGAACTAATCACCATGAATTGCATCCAAAATAAAAGTTTGTTTTGACATTACACACACACACACACACACACACACACACACACACATATATATATACACACACACACACATATACACACACACACGTATACATACACACATACTGTATGCATATATATCTTTATATACAGTTGAAGTCAAAATTATTCACCCCACTTTGAATTTTTTTTTCTTGTTTAAATATTTCCCAAATGATGTTGAGCAGATTCAGGAAATGTTCACAGTGTGTCTGATAATATTTGTTCTTCTGGAGAAAGTCTGTTTTGTTTTATTTCTGCTAGAATAAAAGCAGTTTTTAATTGTTTAAAACCCATTTTAATGTCAATATTATTAGGACCTTTAAGCTATTTTTTTTTTAAAGACTAAAGAACAAACCACTGTTATACAATGACTTAATTAATTATTTAATTATCTATAAATAGCGCCTAATTACCCTATTATTAACAGGGAGCGAATAATTCAGGAAACTAATAATTCCTACTTCAGCTGTATATGTATATGTGTGTGTGTATTGTGTATATTTATTCTGTATATATAAATACACACATGCATGCATATATTTGATAAAATGTTTATTTATATTTAGATAGTATATATATATATATATATATATGTGTGTGTGTGTGTGTGTGTGTGTGTGTGTGTGTGTGTGTCTATATGTGTATTACACCAAACACAATATCATGACAGAAACATTTAAACAGCAGCACTGCACTCTCAAAAGGCTTTTACTCTAATTATGCATATTAAAACACGCATTAAAGCTCTTGAACATTATTAATAGGCTACTGAGGGACGGATGTTGTTGGTTTGCACTCAGTTTCAGTTCTGACTTTTGTTTTCAAAGCATCTGCTGGTTATTTTATTTTTAAGGTGAACTATCTGCTGCTCTTTCAGAAGGGGGATAAATGCAGTGTAAAATGTGTTGAAACTCCTATAGAGAGCATCAAACACTGAATAAAGCACATCATCAGTGCCTGAGGTGGTCATGGTCAGGGTAGTTTATGCTGTTGTTCTGCTGTGACGTTGTGGAAATGGAAACTAGTTTCTCATTCATTCGTTCATGGTCTTTTCGTCTTAGTCCCTTTATTAATCAGGGGTCGCCACAGCGGAGTGAACCGCCAACTTATCCAACATATGTTTTTACGCAGTGGATGCCCTTCCACCTGCAACCCATCTCTGGGAAACACCCATACACACTCACTCACACTCGTACACTATGGACAATTTAGCCTACCCAGTTCCCTTTATAGCGCATGTGTTTGGACTGTGGGGGAAACCGGAACACCCGCAGGAAACAGATGCGAACGCAGGGAGAACATGCAAACTCCACACAGAAACACCAAATGACCCAGCCGAGAATTAAACCAGCGATCTTCTTGCTGTGAGGCGACAGCACTACCTACTGCACCACTACGTCATCTGAAGCTTCTAAAACAGATATTTGGTGTGTCGCTGTCGCAGATGTTTATGACTGAAACTACCTTTAACATGGAAAAGAGCTTCTGTCGTGTGATTTTACTGCACTTGTGATCTTACTGCACTGTACTTGTGTTACTCTGGTGTTTTGAGTGTGTGAGTTTGAGGTTAAAGTTCATCTGTGGTGTGTCTGGAGTGTGAAGGTGCCGTACGGATGCTCTGTTCACACCGAGCACATGCTGTGAGATGACAGCTGCTTTACCCTCGGCACAGCACTGCCTCCACACACACTCTATTAACACACCGTACACGAAAACTGACCCAAACGTCAATGCCTACAATGATACAGTAAAAATGTGAAGCTTCCTCATCCTCATATGCTGTACACGGACTTTTACTTCACGTTTTATGATATTTTGTTGACATTACAGCTGGCACGGTGGCTCAGTGGTTAGCACTGTGGCCTCATGGCCCATGAGCAAGAAGGTTGCTGGTTTGAGTCTCGGCTGGGTCAGTGTGTGTTTCTGTGTGGAGTTTGCATGTTCTCCCCGTGTTGGTGTGGGTTTCCTCCGGGTGCTCCGGTTTCCCCCACAGTCCAAACACATGCGCTATAGGGGAACTGATCAACTACACTGGCTGTAGAGTATGAGTGTGTGTGTGTGTGTGTGTGTGTGTGTGTGTGTGTGTGTGTGTGTGTGTGAATGAGTGTGTATGGGTGTTTCCCAGTACTGGGTTGCAGCTTGAAGGGCATCCGCTGCCTAAAACATATGCTGGAATAGTTGGCGGTTCATTCCGCTGTGGCAACCTCTGATAAATAAGAGACTAAGCTGAAGGAAAATGGATGAATGTTGACAGTACTCTGGCTCTTTTTATTTTTCATTCATCAGTGATGTGCATTCGAGATTTATGTTGGATCTAATGCTGATAAATGATGTGTGTTGCATTATTTTATGAGTGTTTGGTCATGATGGTGTTCAGCAGTTGTTCGTCTTCTATATATTAGTGTGTTTCCCTGTTTGTGGGTGCAGTTGTTTATTATGAGCTGTGGGTCAATATTTTCTCATCATCATCATCATCACCTGTGTACGGTTGTGTTTGTGTGTGTAACAAAGGTGCAGTGTGTAGCATTAATACTTTAAAACACTGATTATTTTTACAATAAATTAATGAAGTTTACTGTAAAATTCTGAAAATCATTTCTACCATGTCCTCTGAGGTCATTTCTGGCGTCCACAGCTGCTGTTTATTATCCTTAAATGTAGAGTTTTTGACAGTGTGTCTTGTGCTGTAAAATGTGAAGTCAGCCTACACAGAGAGTATGTGCACTCAGAAACACGGCTTCTGCTGCTTATTTATAATGAGCTGAAACAACACAATTCTGGAGATGTCTGAGGGTAAAGTCTAGATCATTGAGGTGGCCGTTGGTATAGCAGCTTTTTTATGACACTGTATAACAATAATTCATATTTTACAGTACTGTGACGCTTGGGTTTAGGGTTGGGGTGTTATACTGACACACTGAGGAAGGCATTGTGCCGAGATGTTGGTGTTTTTAAATCACCTGAAGACTGTACGAAGCAACAGTACTAAGCAATTGCTTGATAAGTGTGGATCATTGTCTTTTGAGTCATTTAATAGAGAACATAAATAATACTCGATACAGCTACTGTTTTTACAGTATTGTGACGGTTGGGTTTAGGGTTGGGGTGGGGGTTGACGTTAATAAAATACAATAAATGGGAAATTTAATCAATAATATAAATAATTCTGGTTAACTTTCGACCATAACCATATCCAATCCACCAACAGGCATTTTTGGGACACTTAATTTTTAAATGTTCAATCCACTTACATTTGGAAAAAACTTTTTTTTTATTTTACCTGTATATCTGTTTGTGTTCGGACAAGAATTTTGTGAAACCCTTATTTTTTTTACTGTGTTTTAAAAGAATTTTTGGGTGAACTATCCCTTTAAATACAGTTGAAGTCCTCCTGTTATTCACCCTCCTGTATTATTTGCCCAGCTGTTTATATTTTTTCTCCAATTTCTGTTTACTGGACAGATTTTTTCAGCACATTTCTAATCACGATAGTGTTAATAACTCATCTCTAATAACTGATTTATTTTCTCTTTGTCATGATGACAGTAAATAATATTGACTAGATATTCTTCAAGACACTAGTGTTCAGCTTACAGTGACATGTAAAGGCTTCACTAGAGTAATTAGGGTAAAGTTAGGGTAATTAGGCAAGTCATTGTATAACAGTGGTTTATTCTGAAGACTATCAAAAACAAAACATAGCTTAAATAGGCTAATAATATTGACCTTAAAATAGCTTTAAAACAATTTAAAACTGCTTTTATTCTAGCCCAACTAAAACAAATAATACGTTCTCCAGAAGAACAAATATTAGACAATATATAAATATTAAAAATAAATATTAAATATTGGAGCAAATACTGTGAACAATTCCTGAATCTGTTTAACATCATTTGGGATATACTGGGAAAAATAAATAAATCACAGGAGGGCGAATGATTCTGACTTCAGCTGTATATTCAGATTGATTTCATCATGCTCTGAAAAATACCTCAAAACAACACAATGAATGTCCCGCTCAGCTGCCGTAGTTGCACCGCCGCGTCCCTTTAAATCATGCTTTACTATGTTTTGTCGGGGCTGAGCGCAGTACTGGCTTCAACACTCTTGGCTCTGATGTTGTTTCCTGCTCGCGCCCTAAACAGTAAACAAGTGAACACCAGGATGTGTCTGATCTTCATCTTGATGTCACGGTCAGTCTAGACGTGAGTGCGGTGGGACTCATGAATAATTCAGCAGCGTTCCCACAAGGACAGAGCTGAAACCTGCTCAATAAAGCATCCGCTCCGTCTGTTCCTTCTTCAGGGTTACAGTCATGCTGTTGATGTGTTGATAAACCTCGGCAGCTCTGTGTTTCCATCCAAACATGTGAAACAGGTTTATGAGCAAAACTGGAATATCACATACAGTTGAAGAGGGAATTATTAACCCCCCTGAATCCCGTATTATTAGCCCAGCTGTACATTTTTCCCGATTTCTGTTTAACGAAGAGCAGATTTCTCCATCACATTTCTAATCATAACAGTGTTAATAACTCATCTCTAATAACTGATTTATTTTCTATTCATCATGATGACAGCACATAATATTAGACTAGATGTTCTTCAAGACACTAGTGTTCAGCTTACAGTGACATGTAAAGGCTTCACTAGGGTAATTAGGGTAAAGTTAGGGTAATTAGGCAAGTCATTGTATAACAGTGGTTTGTTCTGTAGACTATCAAAAACAAATAATAATAATATTGACCTTAAAATGGTGCTTAAACAATGAAAAACTGCTTTTATTCTAGCCGAATTAAAACAAATGAGACTTTCTCCAGAAGAACAGATATTATCAGACACACTGTGAACATTTCCTCAATCTGTTCAACATTATTTGGGAAATATTAAAAAAAAAAAAAAAAACAATCAAAGGGGGTGAATAGTTCTGACTTCAACTGCAGATCATCAGTGAGCAGCAGCGTCTCCATCAGCGCTGCACAGTAGAGCATCTCCTCCTCAGCTCCTGCTGCTCCTGCACAGATCTCACTGAGGGACGTGGAGTCTGCTGCACTGTGGGGATTCTCCGCTGTGTGTTCTCCTATAATAAATCAGTCAGAACACCAAGACCAAACGCAATGAACACGGTGAATGCAGTGACATGAGCACAGACGGATGCTCAAGACAGTTCTGGAGGGAATAATAACAGGAGAAGAAGAATACTGAAGCACTGTGATGACGGACTGATGCGGGACTGAGACCTTTTACAGTCATCACAACAACATCTCACATCTGACACACCAACATTAATGACGCAAACACCCTCACACACACATTTATATTTGTCAGATCATCTGATCAGCTGAAACTACAGCACTGAAGAGCAGACGCACACGCATGCTACAGCTGATTACAGCACAGTTTAAGAGCACTTATTATTATCAGACACAGAGTTCATCCTCTCCAGTTGTGTGCTTTATTGTCATGTGCATTTTTCAAAATGTATGTGCATCTATATGTATAATATTCCAAATTCAGCATAATAAATATGTAGATGAAAACAGAGCTAGTGTTTTAGGGTTAAGCTGAGCGCCAGTGTTGATGATGTGCACTGCATGTCATGCTTTTCTTACTTACAGTTTCTGCTGTTTCTAGTCCAAATATCTAAAAAAATAAATCAAGAAGCATTTTCTAGACAAGCAAAAATATCAACCCAGACTCATCCTGAAAATGTTGTCCTGCAGACGTTTCTGGAGACCACGAATTATGTAGCCGGAGGTATGTATGGCTGCATTTCATTTTTTAAGCGAACGCTACAGGGCGGTCGTTCCTTTTGGCGCTTACCAGCTGAGCGCTTACCTCCGTGTGGAGGGCATTCCTGCCGCAGCCAGTTTGTCCAGTTAGCTCGTCGTGTACGTCCGCAGACTTGGGACACAGAGAGGAGTTGACCACGACGACATGTATGGGGAAGAATGGTTCCAGAAATCACGTAAGACAAAAACAGTATTTAAAAGATAAACAGAACGAGTGAATAACAGGTGAGAATGTGGTCAAATCTGAAAACGTGATAAAAATCAGACGAGGGCTTTTCTACTTCTGGACGGCTTTTGTAAACCTTCAGTTGGGTTTAGGGAAGTAAGCGGGCGGGCGGGCGGGTCCATTGGTAAAATTGGTTGGGTTTAGAGAAGGAGCAGCGTCGGTCGGTCGGTCGGTCGATTTGCCGGTCGCCCAGTCAATCATTCAGTCGTTCATCAGCAGCTTCTGGTAGGTTTACGCGAGAACAGTGCAGATGCGAATGGCACTCGCACACAGCGGCCTCTCGCGGATTCCCAAAAACAAAAACTGCAAAAATACACACATCCCGGGACCTATTTCCCAGTCTCCAGAAACATACGCCGGACTACGTTTTCAGAATGAGCCTGGGTTGGAAAATACTTGTTTTCAGAAATAATGAGTCAAATGAAGTGTTTTTACCTTAAAACAGGCAAAATAGCAGAATAAGCTAGTTTTCCCTTCTGACATAAGAGTATTTTGTTTCCCCCATTGTCAGATTATTGTGCTTGTTTTCAGTAAAAATTCCTTTAATTTTGTCTCATTATTTCTGTAAACAGGACAGGATGTTTACTTGTCTGTAAAAGGCTTCTTGATTTCAGAATGTTCAGATATTTGGACTTTAGAGACAGACTAAACTTGTAGGTAAGAGCAGCATGTTTTGCGTGTGGGCCAGCATGTGTTGATATTAAATCTCTGGCATGATTAATTAATGCTCAGGGCAGAGCCCCTCGCCCGCCGCTGTGTGAATGAGCACAGTATGAACACAGTAATTAGCAGCTCCTCTGCTTTGCTCTAATGACATCGTTACGTTGCAGATGCCCTTTACACAGCTTTACACCGCGGTCCGGCTCATTCACTGGATTACAGACTCGACGCACCACATGCTGCATTCAGCTATTAGGCTTTCTCAGATTTGACCTTTCATTCATTCATTTTCCTTTGCCTTAGTTCCTGATCTACCAGGGGTCGCCACAGTGGAATGAACCACCAACTATTTCAGCATATGTTTTACACAGCGGATGCCCTTCCAGCTGCAACCCAGTACTGGGAAACACCCATACACACTCATTCTCCCATACTCTAAGGTCAGTGTAGTTGATCAGTTCCCCTATAGCGCATGTGTTTGGACTGTGGGGGAAACCGGAGGAAACCCACACCAACACGGGGAGAACATGCAAACTCCACACAGAAACACCAACTGGCCCAGCCGGGACTCGAACCAGCGACCTCCTTGCTGTGAGGCCACAGGGCAACCCCACTGAGCCACCGTGCCGCCTTTGGCCTTTCATGTAGTGTGTAATTCCCTTATTCTCAACCTCTCTGGAGCATCAGATGTGACCCTGGAGCTTTGGAAAACTCTAACATTGAGATATTATGTTTTGCTGCATGATACTCTGTACTGCAATATGTACATAATTTCACCAGATGATCTGAATCTGATGTATGTGGGAAGATTTCCTTCATGTAGATCACCTGGGATGATCGAGTCCTCCATGCGGTGCATCTGCATAACATATAATCAATCTAAAATTGAACAATCTAATGTAAAATAACACAGTCATTATTGCATTGATAATTTTAAAAATAATGTTTAATAACTGGCGGTTCATTCCGCTGTGGCATGGAATGAATAAATGTTTAATAACATCTTTATCTTTTACATCTTTACTAAATATTGTAATCCTGCGATGTGCAAATGCATATGCAAACACAATTCATTCATGTTCATCATCAGAGGCTGCTGGAGATACGCACACACTGCTGAGGTTAAACCCTGTATGAAAGTGGTTTGTGCACAACATCTCCCCTTGTGCTTGTTCACTGTCAGTGTTTTCTCACTCTCTCTGCATTATAAATTAAACACTTCCTTTCTGTTCCTCACAGCTTCCTGGTGACCTGAGCAAGATGCACCTGACGGACCACCCACATCAGCAGATGCACATGGCCAACAGCCAATCAGGATGCAGCATCGCCAGCGACTCAGGGAGCAGCAGCCTATCAGACATCTACCAGGTGCGGCCACTTCCTCTTCCTGTTCATACGCCAGACTCTGAGCTGTGTGTGGATCCGTGTCTGGGTGAAGTCTAGAAGGGATACAGCTTTTAAAACACTGGACAATACCACTGAGAGGGTTGAGTTAGTTTAGATGTTAACAAAATACGATTTAATGGGTAAATTGATAAATAATATGAATAATATTATCTTATAGTTAGGGCCGGGTTAGACTTTAACAAAACACAATAATAAACAATATTAATAATTCTTGTTAACTCTCATCCGCGGCTGTATCCCTTCTAGCAACAACCCTGTTTCTCCTGGAGCTTTTCTGATGGATAAGCCCTGCTGCAACAACATACACATGAAAACGAGACACTTCACTCATGCCGAGTTCAGACTGCAGGATTTTAGCCCAGATTTTTAGTCGCCGACAGGTTTTAAGAAATCGTAGACAAATGCCTGAAATCACGGGCAAATCGCTGCTCGTGCACGTGAGTGTCAATCACACAGTGTGAACTATCAAAGACGCCATCTGAGAGAATCGGCGATGAGTTGCCGATGCCTGTGAGATATTTGGCGTGCTGAACATCTGGAGCTGTCGGCGATACAAATCATGCCTGACTGAAAATAACATCAGCGATCGCCTACAGCCAATGAGAGAGCAGCATTCACCTGTGTGTGTGTGTGTACCTGCAGGCCAGCGGGAGCTTGAGGGAGAGGTTAAAGCGCTCAATTTAGGTTTATTATTGGCTTTAAGACATCACTTTTCTGGGTTATTACAAGACAGATTTCATGTGTTTGTATATGACAGTGCAGGAGTCCATCTATTAGCCCAATGACGAAACTAACAGCATGGTCGAAGGTTTAATGCATGTAAGCCTTTTCTAGTGCTTCTGAAATTTCTTTTTTTACTTATTAGTATTTTTATTAGTATTAATATTTATATTATTAGTTATTTATTTATATTCGTTTTTTAGCTTCGAATTCAAGCTGACTCTTGGCAGAATACAATTTTACCTGACAAATAAAATGTTAAGTTTTGATTAATTCTGGAGTTTTGCGAATTTATTGTATCCAGTAGATTACGAGGAGTCTTCATTACCTTTATAGTGTGGCATAAATTGAATTGATTAATAGGCACATTTGATTATACGTAGCCATAGAGAGCCTATAACATGTAGACCTTTTAATCATTTAACCACTGAAAGTAGCACAGAAAACATCAAAACTCTAAATTAAATCATAAATGATGAATGTGATCCGTTTTTACAATTATCAAAATATAATAAAAATTTTAGGATCATTTAAATTGGAGTCAGATTGAATTCGGAGCTAAAAAACGAATATAAATAAATTCTAAAAAAATAATGAAATTCTTTTCAGAAGCACTAGAAAAGGCTTACATGCATTAAACCTTTGACCATGCTTCATGTTTCGTCATTGGGCTAATAGATGGACTTCTACAACAGTGCAGTTGTTCTTCAGCATCTGTAACTTGATTTATTTGAGCATTAAGCGTTCCAGAAGCTGAAAGTGTCTCCTTTTCTCATGATACCTACTGTTTGTAGCTCATGGAGTCAACAACTCTCACCATTTTCATTTAGGTGGGTGTGAATGCCCCGAGTGCAGAGCTGGCTGACAGGTCACGGCTGATTTCTGAAATCATAGAGAGTGTAATATTTGAATGATAATAATAATAATAATAGGCCACTCAATCAGAATAGTACAGTAATTATACGTGTAAGTGTATGTCAGTGAACAGGCCAGACTGTTCTGTCAATACAAGTCAAGTATTTTAATGTCAAGTGTGAGTATATTTCCGAGAAGCACTTAAAAAGGAAGTAGACTGGAAATAAAAGTGGAAAAAAAGGAAATAAGACTGAAAGTTTGCTTTCTTATCGTTTAGTTTAGAAGAAGTGTACTGTAGCACACCTGATTAAACTTATTCCTCATAAAGGGAAATCTCTTGAGGAGAGATCACGCTGACATCTGAACTGAAGTGAATCAGCACTGAACTCAACTGAGCTTTGAACTCTGATTATTACACAGGAATACTTGATTCTGATTGGCCAGTCATGAAATTCCAGGGTAGATAAAGTAGATCCTGGAGGTTGTTATCTCAGAATAAAGCGCTACAGGTTTATCAGCAGCGGTTAGATAAGACTGAAGGGTTTATTCTGCAAAAACAACCATCTATTAATGGACTTGATCATGATTATTATATGGATACTTGCCAGAAAATATAATACATAGAAACAAAATATTGATAAAGCCTTAATAGTTTATTAACTCTTTAATTAATTGCAAAGCTAACAGAAACAGCTGAATGCAGTATACACTAACCCGTAACAAAGTGAAGCACGCAGTGATAAAAGCATGTAGAGCTAGTTCAGAGTGCTGTAATGAAGAAACGATTTACCTTTAGAAAGCTGACGCACTGTAGGTGAAGGAAACATGATTGGACCATTAAAATGCTGCAGCCAGACTCCTGACCGGCAGTGGTGAATACGAACACGTGTCGCCGTCTGAACTCCTCTCCAATGGTTACAATTGTTACCTTGTAGTGTTTGTTTTTAAAGCACTGCCATGGTCCATCTCCACCATATCTAGCTGACATCTTGCATTCATTCACTCCACCCGGGTCTCTCAGGTCTTGCATTGATCTGTTCGCAGATATGAGTCCAAACAGACTTTAGCCATTTTGTTATAGCAGGACCAAAACTCTGGGTATGGATGTGAATCATATGTGGATTCGAATGGATGTGTCGTCACCCTCCACCTTCAAGTTCAAACTTTCAAGTTCATTTTTAAATCTATTTATGTGAGAATATTTTATGGATGTGTTCTTAAATGTACCTAAATGTATTTTATTGTTGTATCTGTCACATGTTCAGCTCTTTGGTCATTCCTGGTTGTTTTTTAATGTGCCTTAATGAATGAATGAATCAATCAATCAATCAATCAATGTGTGTGTGTGTGCAGGCCACAGAGAGTGAGCTGGGTGATGTGGATCTCTCTGGTCTCCCTGAAGCTCCAGTGGACTCTGAGGAGGAGGAGGAGGATGAAGACATGGACCGCTCCTCAGATGCACTCCTGGCCAGAGATCTGGTGCGCGAGTGTCTGGAGAAAGACGCGCTGGACCGCACAGACGACGACATCGGTATTATTATATTATCGTTGTTCCTGATATTTTTCTATGAAGATTGCAGAAATCTCTTTAAGATGATCATACAGAAATAAGACTCATGTTGAGATGTGACCTACACAACATAAAGGGAACATTATATATTTAAAACCCTGAAAACTGAAAGCTAGAGTAAAACATAAGATGTCCAGGCCTGCTCCTCTCTCGTCTCTCTCCTCCTTTTATAGTCCAGAGCTCCTCTGTGGGATTGTCACTCAAGCCCCACCCTCATTCCATTCCCACGGCTCTCAGCCCCGCCCACTTACCACATAGTGGTAGTCAATGTTCAGTTAGTGAGGGAAGCCCGGCAGGCACCTTGATGGCATATTTTTAGTTTAGAACATGCATGCTAATACCTGAATAAACAGGTAGGCAGTGAGCGTGCTACTGAGGGTAGTGAGAGGAACTAATGTACATACCTTGACTGGACAGTAGCCTATTTTAGCATTATTTCTGAATCAAATCATATAATGTAGCTTATACACCAGAACAGCTCATCTGTGTTGCATTTCTCTGTGCGGTGACATTTTAACCATTTATTTTATGGAAATTTGGCTTGCTTTCCATTTAAAGTGGATTAGAACTGCTGTCCAAAACCATTAAACAGCAGCCATCTTTGTGCTGACAATTTTAAAAGAAGTTTTGACAGTGATGTGAATTGTGTGTGTGTGTGTGTGTGTGTGTGTGTGTGTGTGTGTGTGTGTGTGTGTGTGTGTGTGTGTGTTTGTGTGTGTGTGTGTGTTTGTGTGTGTGTGTGTATGTTTGCGTGTGTGTGTGCTGTACGTGTGTGTGTTTGCGTGTGTGTGTGCTGTACGTGTGTGTGTTTGCGTGTGTGTGTGCTGTACAGAGCAGCTGCTGGAGTTCATGCATCAGCTGCCGGCGTTCGCCAACATGACGATGTCAGTGCGGAGGGAGCTGTGCCGGGTCATGATGTTTGAGGTGGTGGAGGGAGAAGGAACCGTCATCCTGCAGGACAAGCAGGAGGTACAGCTACACACACTAACAACACTGTCCGCTAGCGGAACTGACCCTGTAGAGTTCACAAAACAGACAGTCAATTAATCAATCCATAAATCAGTCAGTCTGTCTGTCCTCAGTCAAATCAATCAATCAATCAGTCAGTCAGTCAGTCAGTCAGTCAGTCAGTCAGTCAGTCAATTAATCAATCAATCAATCAATCTGTCTGTCATCAGTCAAATTAATCAATCAGTCAATCAATTGAACAATCAGTTAGTCTGTCAGTTATTTCATTAGTCGGTCATTCAATCAATAATCCATCGATCAGTCAGGCAATACATCAAATGGCCTGTCAGTCAATCAAAAAATTTGTCAACCAATTAATCAGTTGCATAATCAATCAATTAATCACTTAATTACCAAATCAGTCAGGCTATCGATACATTAATAAATCAATCAGTCAATAAGTTCAGCCAATCAATTGATCAATAAGTCAATGAATTAATCATTCAATCAGTGAATTCATCAGTCAGTCAATTAATCAGTCGATCAGCCAACAAGTCAATAAATCAACCAATCAATCTTCCAATCAATCAGTCAATTATTCAATCAAATAATCTGCCAATCAATAAGTTATTCGATCATATGTTTTAGCAATGAATAAATTAATCAATAAATCAGTTGTTTAGTCAATCAATCAGTTATTCAATAAAGCAATCAATTGATTAATTAGCCTGTCAGTCAATCAATTAGTCAATTACTCAACCAATCAATCTAACAATCAATTAGTCAATTAATAAACCAATAAATGAACCAATCAATTAGTCTGTTAGTCAATTAATCAATCCATCTACCAGTCAATTAGTCAATTACACAGCCAATCAGTCAGTCGATGTATCCACCTGTGCGCAGCTGGACCTGTGGTATGTGATCCTGAACGGTGCGGTGGAGATCAGCTACAGTGACGGCCGATCAGAGATCCTCTGTATGGGAAACAGCTTTGGCATCACTCCATCACTGGACAGACAACTGATGAGCGGAGCCGTGAGCACCAGAGCAGACGACTGCCAGGTCAGACACACACACACTCTCACACACACACACACACATTCCCACACACACTGTCTCTCTCACACTCTGCTGTCGTGTGTGCAGTTCGTGTGTATCGCGCAGCAGGATTACTGCCGCATCCTCAATCATGTGGAGCAGAACACACACAAGGTGGAGGAGGAGGGCGAGATCGTGATGGTGAAGGAACACCGAGAGCTGGACCGCAGCGGCACACGCAAGGGACACATCGTCATCAAGGTGAGACTCAGCTGACGACAGGTCAGAGGTCACCTGGAGGAGCTCATACAGGTCAAAGGTCACCTGGAGGAGCTCACTCAGGTCAGAGGTCACCTGGAGGAGCTCATACAGGTCAAAGGTCACCTGGAGGAGCTCACTCAGGTCAAAGGTCACCTGGAGGAGCTCAGAAATGTATTGGATGTTTGACGTATATATGTATGGAGTGTATCATGTGGGAGACGCAGTGGAGTTGTATGTAGCGATGTCGCCACACAGCATGAAGGTCGCTGGTTCGAGTCTCGGCTGGGTCAGCTGGTGTTTCTGTGTGGAGTTTGCATGTTCTCCCCGTGTTGGTGTGGGTTTCCTCCGGGTGCTCCAGTTTCCCCCACAGTCCAAACACATGCACTATAGGGGAACTGATCAACTACACTGGCCGTAGTGTATGAGTGTGTGTGTGTGTGTGTGTGTGTGTGTGTGTGTGTGTGTGTGTGTGTGTGTGTGTGTGTGTGTATGGGTGTTTCCCAGAGATGGGTTGCAGCTGGAAGGGCATCTGCTGTGTAAAACATTTGCTGGATAAGTTGGCAGTTCATTCTGCTGTGGCAACGGGAATAATAAAGGGAATAAGCCGAAGTAAAATGAATGAATGAATGTTTGACGTAGACTGCGTCTGAAACTGCATACTTCCATACTATATAGTACACTATAATCAGCATGTGTGCCGAGTAGTGTGTCCGAATTCATAGAATTGGATAATCAGTATGCGAGAAGATAACCTACTGCTTCCGGCGAGATTCTGAAGTGTGCATCCCATACACGCTGCGCTGTCCCATGATGCCTGCGAGAGAATTCACGAATGGGCCTAAAGCGAGTAGGTAGGTCATGTGACCATGACAAAATTGTAGTACGTCTGAGTTCCATTAATACTGCTCACATTCATACTGTAGAGAGCGCACTTTACTGGGTTGCAACATCCCATCTGTGAAAACCTTAAAGTCAAGCCTCATATCAGCACAGAGTCTGTGTACACATCATCTGTACAGTTCAGCAGAGTCTGAGTGTGCTGTGATCAATCTCAGGGTAATAACAGTCAGTTAAAGGCTTCACCCTGTTCAGTCGTGGTGTTTTGACACAAGTTCATGTAGTTTACAGCGTTTCCTTTACTGCTTAGACTGAAAGCGAGGTGTCGATGGTCACTTCAGTTTCAGGCTGTGGGTTTCTGATCCTGTGTCAGTTTCTGATCCTCTGTTGAGTCTCGGGAAGATGCATGCACAATACATCAGCATCGACATCACACAGCCACTACATCACTGCAATAAATACAGCACAGAATAAAGTCTTGTTTTCAGATATAATGAGAAAATTAAGTGAGTTTCTCCCAAATCTGCCAAGAATAGAGTATAATATGAGTAATATGAAAACAGTATTGTGTTTGCTTTTACTTTGGCAGATTATTGAGCTTATGTTAAGATTATTATCACACTGTCGATTATAATGGAGAGACATTCTGAAAAAACAAACGTCCTGTCATCATTTACACCATTCAGACCTGTCTGAGTTTCGTTTTTTCTGTTAAACACTAAAGAAGATATTTTGAAGAATGCTGGAAACCTGTAACCATTGACATCCACAGTATTTGTGTTTTCCTCTATGGAAGTCGATGGTTACAGGATTTCAGCTCTTCCTTTGTGCTCAACAGAAAAAGAGAAGCTCATGAGAGTCTATAACAGCTTGAGGGAAAGTCAATAAAGATTTCTGGGTGAACTATCCCTCTTACCTCTAAACCCACTGTACATTATAACAGACAGACTTAGTAAAAAAAATATCTGTAATTCTTTCATCAGTTTTCTGACTGTCATCAGTGCATGTTGTCCTTTTTTTCTATAGTAGTCATTGAACTGTGGCATGCTTCTGTGTTTGGAGTGAACAAACACAGTGGGTTTCCCCCTAGTGGGTGTGTGTCAGATTACAGCAGACGGAGCTCTACTGTTGTCAGTACAGCTGGCTTTGAACTCAGTCAAATGCCCTGGGAAAATAAAAATGTGTGTGTGTGTGTTTGTGAATCAGTGCTGTTGTGAATGTGTGTGTGTGTGTGTGTGCGTGTGTATCACTCATTCATTCATTTTCTTACCGGCTTAGTCTCTTTATTAATCCGGGGTCGCCACAGTGGAATGAACCAGCAACTTATCCAGCACATTTTTACGCAGTGAATGCCCTTCCAGCCGCAACCCATCTCTGGGAAACATCCACACACACATTCACACACACACAGTTTAGCCTACCCAATTCACCTGTAGCGCATGTGTTTGGACTGTGGGGGAAACCGGAGCACCCGGAGGAAACCCACGCGAACGCAGGGAGAACATGCAAACTCCACACAGAAACACCAACTGAGCAGAGGATCGAACCTGTGACCTTCTTGCTGTGAGGCGACAGCACTACCTACTGTGCTACTGCGTCACCTGTGTGTGTCATTGCTCTGCTGCTGTGTGTGTGTATCAGCACTGTTGTGTTTTGTGTGTGTGTGTGTATCATTTCTCTGCTATTGTGTGTGCATCACTGCGCTTGTGTTTTGTGTGTGTGTGTCAGGGCACGCCGGAGCGTCTGGTCCTGCATCTGGTGGAGGAGCCGTCAGTGGTGGACCCCACATACATTGAGGACTTCCTGCTGATGTACCGCACCTTCCTGTCCAGCCCCATGGAGGTGGGAAACAAGCTTCTGGAGTGGTTCAGAGTCGACGCTCTGAGAGACACGGTCAGTGTGTGTGTGTGTGTGTGTGTGTGTGCAACAGTCTGAGAGACATGGTCTGTGTGTGTTTATCAGTCTCTTGCAGCTGACGTGCTGTTTCTCGTGTGTGTGTGTGTGTGTGTGTGTGTTTGTGTGTGTGTGTTTTGCAGGTGACCCGGATCGTGCTGTTGTGGGTGAACAATCATTTCAATGATTTCGAGGGTGATCCGGTGATGACGCAGTTCCTGGAGGACTTCGAGAAGCTGCTGGACGCCTCGGTCAGTCATATGTGTGTGTGTGTGTGTGTGTGTGTGTGTGTGTGTGTGTGTGTGTGTGTGTGTGTGTGTGTGTGTGTGTGTGTGTGTGTAAAAACACAGATGTGCTTTATCACTTTTCATTAATGTGCTTTATCACACACGTGCACATGCACATACACACACATACATATGCACACACATGTGCACACAAACACACACATACACATACATGTACACATGCACACATACACACACATGCACATACGTGTACACATGCACAGATACTTACACATACTACAGACATGCATGTACATATAAACATGTATGTACACACACAAACACTACACACATACTATTCACATACTACACACACACACACCTACACAAACACACATACACATGCACACACACATGCATTCACCCATAAATATGCACACACACATACACATACACTGCTCTGACCTTCAGTCTGTCTATGCTGTGTGTGTGTGTGTCAGAAAATGAAGGGTCACCTGCGTCTGCTGAACATCGCGTGCGCGGCGAAGGCCAAGTGTCGTCAGGTGACGCTGCAGAAGTCCTGCAGAGAGTCTCCGCTGATGTTCAACCTGCAGGGCGGCAGTGAGCGCGGCTTCGGCATCTTCATCGAGAGCGTGGAGCCCAACAGCAGAGCAGCAGAGGCAGGACTCAAGCGCGGAGACCAGGTAATACAGCACACACACACACACACACACACACACACACACAAACACTGCAATCTTGACTTTACAAATCACACTCCGAATCACCATATCAGTCCAACAATATCACGGTTGGATGTTCCCCGAACTCATCCTGCCCTACTGCACTTCTGTCCACAGGTCTTGGAGATCAACGGGCAGAACTTTGAGAACATCTCCTACACCAAGGCCATGGACATCCTGAAGAACAACACACACCTGTCCCTCACCGTCAAGACCAACATCTTCGGTACATCACACACACTACAGCACCGCAGAGCACACAGGAGAACACACTAGTCATTTATAGTGAATACTGCGGTGTGTTTGTGCCACACTACAGAAGAGTAAATGACGTAGGCGCCCATCACACTGAACAGGCTTTCTCCATTGAAAGGCGCCTTTTTTGATTGATTTACTAACGGCTGCGAGCGCTATAGGGAACTGATCAACTAAACTGGTCGTAGTGTGAGAGCGTGTGGGTGTGAATGAGTGTGTATGGGTGTTTCCCAGTACTGGGTTGCTGCTGGAAAGGAATCCACTGTGTAAAACATATGCTTAAATAGTTGGTGGTTCATTCCACTGTGGCGACCCCTGATAAATAAAGAGACTAAGCCGAAGGAAAATGAATGAATGAATGATTAGAAATGTGTTGAGATAATGTCCAACATATGGGAAATATTTTAAAATAATTGAAGTTTCATAGGAGAGCTCCTCATTTTGACTTTATAATTTTTTCAAAAATTTTATATAGTTTTTTTTAGATGTATTATATAATTATTTGTTTATAATTTTATAATCGTTCCTGCATTCCAGGCAGAAGAGTGTGGCGTATGTGTTTAAATGCTGGTCGTGTGGGTTAAACTTGTCTTGATTTGGACTTGTTGTAGTTTTCAAAGAGCTCCAGAGTCGCATGAGGCACGAGAAGAAGAACGGCGGTCCTCATATTCCCAAGATCCAGGAGCGGAAGAGCAACCGCTTCTCCATCCCGGATCTGCCCGGAGACATGGAGTTTCCCACCGACAGCAAGAGCCACAAGAAGATGAAGGCCAACACCGTTTCTGGAGGACGCAACAAGATCCGCAAGATGCTGGAGAAGACCAGATTCAGCATCCTGCCCCCTAAACCCTTCAGGTAAACTGAGGCTCCCTGCAATATCACTCCCTGACACTAGATGAATGGATTAATGGAGTGCCCTAAAGCCCTGAGCACTTGATGTTACAATCCCAATGCATTCTGGGACATATAGGTGCTGGAGTGAACAACCGACTCACTCCCTCAGTCAAGATTGAGTCAATGTGCATGTGAGTGAGTGAGTGAGTGAGTGAGTGAGTGAGTGAGTAAATGAGTGAGTGAGTGAGGGAGGGAGGGAGGGAGGGAGGGGGAAGTGAGTGAGGGAGTGAGTGAGTGAGTGAGTGAGTGAGTGAGTGAGTGAGTGAGTAAGGGAGGGAGGGAGGGAGTGAGTTAGTGAGTGAGGGAGTGAGTGAGTGAGTAAATGAGTGAGTGAGTGAGTGAGTGAGTGAATGAGTAAGGGAGTGAGTGAGGGAGTGAGTGAGGGAGTGAGTGAATGAGGGAGTGAGTGAGGGAGTGAGGAAGGGAGGGAGTGAGGGAGGGAGGGGGGAAGTGAGTGAAGGAGTGAGGGAGGGAGGGAGTGAGGGAGTGAGTAAATGAGTTAGTGAGTGAGGGAGTGAGTGAGTGAATGAGTGAGGGAGGGAGGGAGTGAGTGATTGAGGGAGTGAGGGAGGTAGTGAGTGAGTGAGGGAGGGAGGGAGGGGGGAAGTGAGTGAGGGAGTGAGTGAGGGAGGGAGGGAGTGAGTAAATGAGTGAGTGAGTGAGGGAGTGAGTGAATGAGGGAGTGAGGAAGGGAGGGGGGAAGTGAGTGAAGGAGTGAGTGAGGGAGGGAGGGAGTGAGTGAGGGAGTGAGTAAATGAGTTAGTGAGTGAGGGAGTGAGTGAGTGAATGAGTGAGGGAGGGAGGGAGGGAGTGATTGAGGGAGTGAGTGAGTGAGGGAGGGAGTGAGGGAGGGAGGGGGGAAGTGAGTGAGGGAGTGAGTGAGGGAGGGAGGGAGGGAGTAAATGAGTGAGTGAGTGAGTGAGGGAGGGAGTGAGGGAGTGAGTGAATGAGGGAGGGAGGGAGGGAGGGAGGGGGGAAGTGAGTGAGTGAGTGAGTGAGTAAGGGAGTGAGGGAGGGAGTGAGTGAGTGAGGGAGTAAGTGAGGGAGGAAGTGAGTTAGGGGTGAGTGATGGAGTGAGGGGGGGAGTGAGTGAGTGAGTGAGTGAAGGAGGGAGGGAGGGAGGGAGGAAGGGAGGGAGGGAGTGTGTGTGTGCTTCATCTCTGTGCTTGACATCACGTGTCTTCTGTTTTTACGACTGCTTCACTTGCACAGGGGACTGTTTGGGTAAGAGAAACTGCTCAACACACACACACACACACGCACACACACACACACACACACACACACACACACACACACACAGGCACTCTCTGATGATATCATCTCAAAGTTTCAGCAGTAAGCTCATCCTCAGCCTGAAGAGACTGTGTGCGTGTGTGTGTGTGTGTGTGTGTGTGTGTGTGTGTGTTTGCGTGTGTGTGCGTGTGTGCGTGTGTCTTCATCTTCATCTCCACCTGTCCTCAGTCCTGCTCAGTGTGTTGGTGTTGGTCCAGCTCGGCGTGTGCATCAGCAGATCACTGTGATGTTTGCTGTGTTCATAAAGCATCAGAAGGCCAGCAGAGAGCTTGTGTGTTGTCATGTTCATCAGCTGGGACGTGTCATCGACATCATTTCCTGTTGTTTATCAGTCATCAGTGCTGTCGTCTCATGTGTGGAAATGGTTCTTTTCGCTTCCTGTTTCTGTGAAAGCACAAGCGCTGTTTCTTTACACTCATCCATCATGAACAGCTCAGGATCTTCATCAGTGTGTACACTGCTCTCACTCAGTGTGTGTGTCTAGTCCAGATATCCAGACATTCTGAAATCAGCATAGGACATCAAGCCAGGACTGCTCTCGGGTCAGCGGGAGCACCATGGTGCTACATGTCAGCACACTTAACCACTAGGCTGAGGCCGCTGACTATAAAATGCTGATTATAGAAGTTCAGATATTTGGAAGGAAACTCTGAGTACGAGCAGCATGTGTGCAGTGTTCACAGTAAATGACTGATCCCTGAACAGATCTTGAGCTTCTGTGTAGTAAAGTGTCCACTGCTGTGTGAAAATGGCCCAGATGTGGTGGTCCTGCAGTGTGTGTGTGCTGAATGATCTCTTCCCTCTCTCTCTCTCTCTGTGTGTGTGTGTGCAGTGACAGCGGTGTGTGTCAGTCTCAGGATGACAGTATCGTGGGCACTAAACAGTGTCGTCACAGTGTGGCCATAATGCCGATCCCCGGCAGCCTATCCTCCAGCAGCCCTGACCTGCTGCAGCCCGCCGCCACCGTGCTGGACTTCAGCAACCCCTCAGGTAACGCACACACTTAATTATACACACACACGGGCGAGGCAGTGGCGCAGTAGGTAGTGCTGTCGCCTCACAGCAAAAAGGTCGCTGGTTCAAACCTCGGCTCAGTTGGCGTTTCTGTGTGGAGTTTGCATGTTCTCCCTGCGTTCGTGTGGGTTTCCTTCGGGTGCTCCGGTTTCCCCCACAGTCCAAACACATGCGGTACAGGTGAATTGGTAAATTGTCCGTAGTGTATGAGTGTGTGTGTGGATGTTTCCCAGAGATGGGTTGCGGCTGAAAGGGCATCCGCTGCATAAAAACTTGCTGGATGAGTTGGCGGTTCATTCCGCTGTGGTGACCCAGGATTAATAAAGAGACTAAGCCGATAAGAAAATGAATGAATGAATGAATGACACACACACACACACACACACACACACACACACACACACACACTGTATGTCATCCCTCTCTCTCTCTCTCTCTCTCTCTCTCTCTCTCTGCGCTCCTCCAGTGGCTGGTTTCTACTGTAAGTACACTCCTCTGCTGTACACATCGTTCACTCTTTACTGTTTCTTGTGCTCTTTATCCTCGTCTGCATGTGCTGTTGTGCTTGTGTCATGAAATGTTCCACTTTTACTGTCCTCAAGCATGTGGAAATGCTGTAAGATTGTGGATTATGTCCAACAGTCATTGATTTAACTTAGATTTCATCAGTAAACAGGGGAGGAAACTATGTAGATGCAGTGACACACACATTTACAAAACATAATAATGATATAATAAATACTGCATGAACAAAAGCAATGCCAGTGTAGTTGTTGGAGTAAAGGAAAGCAGGCTGATTCTGTCATAATTATGATGACGGAGGGTGCAGTGTGTAAGGTTAAAGTTAGTGGTTGATCTGGGTATTGCAGTCCCAATTCTAAATATTGGAGAGGGTTTTTATACCCTGCCCCTCTTCTGATGAGATGCACACACAGGTTGCCAGATTGATGGCACAAACAGCAGCGAGTATGCCTGATGATCAAGGGTCACACTGTAAGATGTAATCAGCTAATGTTTACATTATTAATAATTCTATCATTTGCTAAATAAACCACCTCATGTGTATTTTAGTGTCATGTGTGAGGCTTCTGCTGTCCTCCAGACCTCACATTTTCAGCTGCATTTGCATACATTGAGGAGCCTACATATGACTGAAATAAAATGCACTGTTTTCCACCATCTGGCAACCCGGGGTGCTGAAATATGATTGGGTAACCTGGCAGTGGGCGGAGTTACAGATCAAAACAAAGACAGACATTCTAACAAACACCACAGTTAGGATCAAAACCTGAAAGGGTCAGATTCAGAGAGCTGGAGAACATTATCTGTGTGATATTCTCAGCTCAAACACACACACACACACACACACACACTAGAGACAGCAGAGATGCATTTACAGCTTATAAAGAGGGGCAGAATGGGTCTCCTTTAATAAACAGTTAACTGATGCTCTGTGCTGTGTGTAATATTCACTCTGTCTCTCTCTCTCTCTCTCTCTCTCTCTCTCTCTCTCTCTCTCTCTCTGTCTGCCGCTCAGATATTCCCGATCAGGTGATCCGTGTGTTTAAGGCGGACCAGCAGAGCGCCTACATCATCATCAGTAAAGACACCACCGCTAAAGACGTGGTTTCACATGTGGTGAGTGAGTTCGGTCTGATCGCCGCCGCTGAGACCTACTCTCTGTGTGAGGTGTCCGTCAGTCCGGAAGGAGTCATCAAACAGCGCAGACTGCCGGACCAGCTGTCTAAACTAGCGGACCGCATACAGCTCAACGGCAGGTCAGCACACACACACACACACACCCTTACTGCAACCATACAGGAGAAACACCACACTCTTACATTCACACACGCGCACACACACACACACACTAATACAAATACACCAAACACATATTAATACAAGACATACATTTCACACACACTCACACACACATATAAACACACACATTATTGCATGAGACATGCCACACACACACACTCACTCACACAAACATTAATACAAGATACACAACACACTTATATTATTTACTTTTTCTATACTGTTTATGTATCTGTGTGCAAACGTGTGTGTGTGTGTGTGTCTGTGTGTGCGCGCTCAGGTACTACCTGAAGAACAACATGGAGACGGAGACGCTGTGTTCAGACGAGGACGCTCAGGATCTGCTGCGGGAGAGTCAGATCAGCCTGCTGCAGCTCAGCACAGTAGAAGTGGCAGCTCAGCTCTCCATGCGGGACTTCAGCCTGTTCCGGAACATCGAGTCCACCGAGTACGTGGACGACCTGTTCAAGCTGGACCCCGGCGGAGGTGGCGGCGCTGGGCATCTGAAGCAGTTCGAGGAGATCATCAACCAGGAGACCTTCTGGGTGTCCACCGAGATCCTGCGAGAACCCAACGCCATCAAACGCATGAAAACCATCAAGCACTTCATCAAGATCGCACTGCACTGCCGCGAGTGCAAGAACTTCAACTCCATGTTCGCCATCATCAGGTGATCTTACAGGTTTACTCCCGCTGTGTGCTTCTGACTGAAAATTCTGATATACCAAAAATAAAGTAATACCAATAACTATAGATCTGGAGGTTGATAGCCGATATATACCAATAACTATAGATCTGGAGGTTAATAGCTGATATATACCGATAACTCTATAGATCTCGAGGTTGACAGCCGATATCTACCAATAACTCTATAGATCTGGAGGATGATAGCCGATATATGCCAATAACTCTATACAACCAGAGGCCCATAGTGGATATATACCGATAACTCTATAGATGTGGAGGCTTATTTCAGATATATACCGATAACTCTAGAGATCTGGAGACCGATAGCAGATATATACTGATAACTGTATAGATGTGGAGGCTGATAGTCGATATATACTTATAACTTTATAGATCTGGAGTCCGATAGCCAATATATATCAATAACTCTACAGATCTGGAGGCTGATTGCCGATATATATCAATAACTCTACAGATCTGGAGGCTGATAGTCGATATATACCGATAACTCTACAGATCTGGAGAATGATAGCCAATATATACCGATAACAGTAACTCTATAGATATAGAGCTTTATTTTCATTTACTAACTTTAGCATACATGAGAAAGTAATGTAATCATTTTATTGTTAATTGCTTGTTCACAATATTAAATACTTTAACATCAGATAATACAACATTATAGTAAAGTGTTACCGATATTTCTACATCATCCAGAAGACTCAGTAATAATCAGTAATGCTGAGATTTTCACTCCTGATCTTCAGTGGTCTGAATCTGGCTCCAGTGGCTCGACTCCGGAGCACGTGGGAGAAACTGCCCAGCAAGTATGAGAAGCTGTTTCGTGACCTCCAGGACATCTTCGACCCGTCGCGCAACATGGCCAAATATCGCAACATCCTGAGCAGCCAGAGCGTGCAGCCTCCCATCATACCCCTGTTCCCCGTGGTCAAGAAAGACCTCACGTTTCTGCACGAAGGTCAGTCGTGTTCACATTTATCATGCATTTAATCTGCAAAATTCTCTATTACACTGCTAAAAATGCTTTTGGTTATTAGAGTTTGTCTTGTTTTTAGTCCCAAATATCTACAAAATCTGAAATCAAGAAGCATTTTCTTGACAACGAAACATATTGACTTATTTTCAGAAATAAAATACCAAAATTAAGTTAAAAAACTTTTGTAAAACAAGCAAAATAATCTGCAGTGGGCTAATCAGCCAATCAGAATCAAGCATTAAGCAGACCTATGGAATAAGAATGTGTAAAACTGTCCGCCATCTTGCTCAGGTAACGACTCGAGTGTTGACGGGCTGGTGAACTTCGAAAAGTTACGAATGATTGCTAAGGAGATCCGGCATGTGGTGCGCATGACTTCAGCCAACATGGACCCCGCGCTCATGTTCAGACAGAGGTGAGGTTTACACACACAGACACACTTGTACAGCTATTTTTATGGGGACTTCCCATAGACTGAATGATGTTTCTGCTGTACAGACTGTATATTCCCCAACACTAAACCCAATATATGTTTGTACTGAAGAGTTGAGTTCTGGTCACCGGTGTGTGAAAGCCGCTGCTGTGTATTGTGTGTGTGTGTGTGGTGGAGGTGCTTCAGTCCGTCTCAGTGTTTCTCTCTCTCTCTCTCTCCTCCTGTTGTTTTCCTCCTCCCATGGCTTTGCTTTCAGGAAGAAGCGCTGGAAGAGTTTAGGGTAAGTGTGTAGTGTGTAGAGTAATGCTGTCCTGCATGTTCATGAGCGTTATCCTGGACACACAGGCTCTTCCTTCGTCTCGGTCATCCTCTAATCCCCGTAACAGCACGTCTTCGTCAGAAATGTGCATTAATGGAGCTG
>NC_141041.1:51387500-51415000 GCF_052040795.2 Danio rerio
TCATCTGAAAAGTGAAGGTATCAACACAGAGCCGATGTCAGACGTGACACAATTGCAAGAGCTGTTCCAGAGAATTCTGTTTCTGCTTTATTTTGGCTTGAAAGCATGTTGAAATGAATACAACACGATCATCACTCTTCCTACACAACCTCTAAATCCGTCTATGATTACATCAGTGCTGACTGACGGACGCGCTTCATATTGATCAACACACTGTTCTCAGAGCAGCTTCTGTATGCGCCATTTAAAGAGGACTGAAAGTGAACACTTTGGCATTTGGCTGTGTGTTTGTCATGTCTGTCCTGTGTGTTTATTTGAAACACAACTAAACTTCTCTTAAATGAGCACAGACAGTTACTGCAGTAGTGGAGTGCTTTCATTAGCCTGTACGTAGATCTGTGCGTTCTTACGCCCGATTCACACCGGCTTCAGCGTAAACGCTTGACAGTATTGAATATGAGAGCTCTTCAACCAGCACAACATGTTGATGATCACCCACTGCAGAATGTTCAGATATTTGCACTAGGCCAGGAGTGTCCAAACTCGGTCCTGGAGGTCTGGTGTCCTGCAGATTTTATCTCCAACTTCCCTCAACACACCTGCAGGGATGTTTCCAAAAAGCCTATAAGAGCTTGACTAGCCAACCCAGGTGTGTCTGATTGGGGCTATAACTTAACTTTGCAGGACACCGGCCCTCCAGCACTGAGTCTGGACATGCCTGGTGTAAGTAAAGCATGTGTTTCAGTGTGCTGAGTCTAACAGTATTTTTCCCATCATGCCCCTTACAGTGAGCGTCTCGTCGTCTCGGCAGAACGGCTCCTCGGCTCCGGCCCCTGGTGGACGCACCTACGGCATAGGTGGGGCTTTCCTTCAGAAACACATCTGGAGCATCACCTGTCAGAGCAGCAGACAGGAAGAGAGTAGGCAGAGTCAGGAAGTGAGCCGCCGCAAGCGTTTCCGGTCGCCGGTCGCGCTCTTTAGAGACTGGAGCCGCTCCAGAGACAGACAGCAGAGCCACACACACACACACTGCAGGAGCAAAACTGTCTGATCAGATGAGGATGAGTTTTATTCACACACACACACACACACACACACACACACACACACACACTGCAGGAGCAAAACTGTCTGATCAGATGAGGATGAGTTTTATTCACACACACACACACACACACACACACACACACACTGCAGTAGCAAAACTGTCTGATCAGATGAGGATGAGTTTTATTCACACACACACACACACACACACACACACACACACTGCAGGAGCAAAACTGTCTGATCAGATGAGGATGAGTTTTATTCATACACACACACACACACACACACACACACTCACACACACATCATGGTGCTGGGGTGAGCACACACACTCTAATGTATTCATCATGGTGGTGGAGTGAACATACACACACACAGAGACACACGCACATACACACACACACACACACTTACCATGGCCCTGGGGTGAGCACACCCATTATTGTGCTGGGGTGAGCAGACACACACACACACACACACACACACACACACACACACACACACACTAATATATTCATCATGGTGCTGGTGTGAGCAAACACACACACACACACACACACACACACACACACACACACACACATGTCCATCAGCACAGCCAGGCTGAAGTGTGTTTCAGTGTTAGCCATATGAGACTGCAGAAAAGCGTTCTTTGCTCAGAGTGTGTGTCTTGTTTCTAAGTATAAATATGTAAAAGCTCTTCAATCAGACAAGCTCAACATATCCTCTCATTTTCAGACATAATGAGTCCCACTAACGGGCACAGTTCCCTCAGGACTGACCATTCTGTCATTAATCGTCCTTCACTTGTTCCTTTATGAGTTTCTGTCTTCTGTTAAACACAAAAGAAGATGTTTTGAAGAATGTTAGAAACCTGTAACCACTGACTTCCACAGTAGGAAAACAAATACAATGGAAGTCAATGGTGACCGGTTTCCAGCTTCTTCAGAGAATCTTCTTTAGTGTTGAACCGGAGAAAGAAGCTCATTAAGGTTTGGAAACACCAGAGGGAGAGTAAAGTGTGTGTTGATTTGCATTCTTACGGGGTGATTATTCCTTTCAGTCAGTGTTTGCTTGATCATTATATTCTGCTTGTCTAGAAAATGCTTCCTGATTTAAGAATGTTCAGATGTTTGGACTAGAAACAAGACACAACCTAGAGAGGCAGTGTGTGGAGTGAGTGTCGTCAGGATGTTAGCTGACAGGATTGTTCAGATGTGTTCATGTGTTCTCCTGTGTTGTGTAATAAAGGCAGATGTTTTTGTGTTGCGCTTTAGGTTTGAATACCTACATCTGGTGATGCGATATAGAGTTGAAGACAGACTTGCTCACCCTCCATCATTCAGATATTTCCCAATTGATGATTAACAGAGGAGAATGTCCTGCTGTATTCTCATTATATTATGTAAATCAGAGAAAAGTCTGATTTCTTTTAGTTTGGCAGGAATAAACGCAGTCACAAATGATTATATATGAATTAGAACTGCTGTGGTCAATATTATTCACCCCCTTCAGCAATATTAGTGTTGGATTGTCTCCAGAACAAACCACTGTTATACAATGACTTGCCTAATTACCCTAACTTTACCCTAATTACCCTAGTGAAGCCTTTACATGTCACTGTAAGCTGAACACTAGTGTCTTAAGAATATCTAGTCTAATATTATGTGCTGTCATCATGAAGAAGAGAAAATAAATCAGGTTAGCACTTCATTCTAATGGTCCATTAGAGTATGAGTAGACTGTCTGCTTAATGTCTGCTGATGCTGCTTCTTCATCAGACGTTTAACTGACCATAAGAAACTTTACAAGTACATGTTAACCTACACTAACCCTAACCCAACAGTCTACTGATAATCTAATGAGGATTAGTTGACATGTAGATGCACTGTAACTTAAATTCAACAAACAGACCATCACAATAAAGTCTGACCGAAATCAGAGTTATTAAACTATATGAAAACATCTCTCCATTACTTGGGAAATATTAAAAATAATGCAAATTTGACAGGAGGGTGAATGATTCGGTCTTCAGCTGTATATTTATTGTCCATCATGTTCAGATAGAAGTGAACGTCAGTAATATTTGATCTGATTGCGCAGTCTCGATCTCATCTCAGTGGCAGGTGTAAGCCAGCTCAGGTAAATACAGCACACACACATGTTTACTGACAGCTGAAGAAAGAAACTAGTAGAGGAACTGACAGTGTGGTTGACCAGATGAGCTCTTACACTTAGAAACCGCCTGGAAAGAAAACAACACTGCTCTGAGCTGCACACTTCACATGCAGAACAGTGATGTCACCTTAGTTTGACAGTCCCTTTTTCCAGGGTGTGAATTATATATGGCTCTTCAACTTGTTCAGTAATGTTAGTTTGATTAATGCATGCTTCAGTCAATCTAATTCAGGTGTTTGTTTAAATGACATCTAATTTCTTAATAAGGTGTATTTGAGTTGTCAGTGTTTTGAGGGATGTGTGGTGTATTCTGGCCTACAGTAACCTCTGATTAGCTATTTTAGAGCTTACTGTGGGTCAAATTAAGCATCTAGTTTGACATTAATGTTAGGCTATATGTAGACACATCCGCTGTTTTACAAGAAAAGTGTCTTGTGGATAGTTCTGCTGCTCTAGATCTGCCGGTTTTGTTCTTGAGTAGACTGATTAATGCATTATTATAGACGTGTTTATGCATTCACAGTGGTATAACCTATTATATGTCCATCCATTTTTATAATTATTAGGATTATTAATTAAGATACAGATCAGAGCAAACCATTTTACTCTATTTAAAGGCATGTGGTTTTAACGTCTGCCAATAATCTGCCAATGAGGGAAGCAGAATAATGTTATTTTAAAGCGAAAACATGATCATTCTGCTTCCCCATTGGCTGAGTATTTAGCTTGTTTTGAGGAGAAACTCATTATATCTGAGAAACATTATATCTGCAGCATGTTTTGCAGCTCTAGAAAATGTCTTGTGATGTCAGGATTTGTAGATATTTGTTCTAGAAGCGCGAGTGAAAGCAGCATGTTGAACTGTTTTCTGTCTGCAGGTTACGCCCTGATGCCCGCGGGTCGCTCTGATCTGTCAGACTCCAGCGAGATCTCGTCCCGCTCCAGCATCGTCAGCAACTGTTCTGTGGATTCGGGACTCACAGCGGCCCCCGCCAGCGTCCCGGCAGAGACACACACACTCACACACACTCCAGCAGACTGCAGGTACACTCACACACCATCATCACACTGTCATGACGGCCTTTGTCTTTAAGTCTAAGTTGTCTGCCAGCATTTTTGATGACTTTCAGCTCAATTAATTAGAAATACAGGAGGAATACAGAAAGACCGGGAGAGGAGTGTGTCCTTCAGGTGGTTTGTCAAGCCCACTCATTTGTGTGGAGCACACTCATGCATCATACGGTTATGTGCTGCGCCGTGTGTTTGCTTTACTAAAAACATCGGTCTTCAATCTAGTGTTGAACTGAGAGAGTGTGTCTGAGCCTCGGACATTATCAGGAAGGCTATTCCAGAGTTTAGGAGCCATAAATGAGAAGGCTCGACCTCCTTTAGTGGACTTTGCTATTCTGGATAGCCCTGAGTTTAGAGATCTTAAAGAGCGGGTTGGATTTAGAGTGTTGTCAGGTGTGGTGTGCAGCCGTGTGTTGAGTCTGTGCTGTATTCTTCTGTCTCAGCTGGTCTTCATCTGTACGGGACTCTACAGTAGCGCTCTCCACCGTCTCCAACAGTGCTGAGGAGCTGACGGCCCCTGAACACTCCTCCGTCTCAGAGATAGCGGACAGCGGACGCGCCAGCTGGACCTCCTGCTCCAGCAACTCTCAGGTATCCATGCGATTCTGTTGCTATCGTAACCTTACATTAAAATATCTCGCTGTTGCGATTAATGATCTCACAAATATCTTCTTTTAAATGTCCAGATAAATATTTATATAATTATTATTTTTTTTTATTTTAAGAAACATTTTAAATATTTTTAAGAAGTAAACATGTCAGGGGGCGTCATGGTGGCGCAGTGGTTTCTGTGTGGAGTTTGCATGTTCTCCCTGTGTCGGTTTCCTCCGGGTGCTCCGGTTAAACTCGGTTGTGGCCCCCTGATTCTCCTCAGGACAGCCTGCAGACGGTGCAGCGGGCCCCAGAGCCGCTCAGCCTCCGCCACACCCCCATGGGCGGCCCGATCGCAGAGGTGGACCCAGCTCTGCTGGAGGAACGAGACTCAGAGGACGGATATGACCCAGTTAAACATAACAGCACAGATCCAGCCGACGGCTCCGACTACAAGACCATCACCTCCAGCACAGAGAAGGGGCTCATAGGTGAAAACCAGCTTCAGTTTCTACAGCGGCGGCTCACAGTCCTGCTCCTCACACACCCCCCCGCTATACACACAACATCAGGCTCTTATTACTGTTTCTGGTCCACATTTATGAACATTTATAAAGCATTTTCTAGACAAGTATAAATCACTAAGAGCGTGTTTTTTATATTTACCTGCACATTTGAAACTCTCATGGACATTTTCCACCTAATTCACATTTGCGTACACACTCGTTCTTCTGTCAGTGAATTCAGAGTCTTCTAAAATGCACGAGGTTAGTCATTTGCATGATACACGCCCACATCAGCTCCATATAAGGGCTTTCCTCACTCGTCCAGAGAAAATTGCAAGATGAATGAATTCGAGCTAATGATGGCTCTGAATCTACAGAAAGAGCTTTAATGCTACTCAGGGTTTGACTGCATCAGCGCTCCTGATGCTCAGCCAGAGTTTATTCCAGCTGCAGACGCACAGAGCGCTCCATCAAAACATGTTCATCAAAAACTGTTTTAAAATGACACATTCTGCATTCTGTGATTGATCATCCATCAGTCTCAGAAACACATCTGTCGGCTCTCTAAAGACGCCGTTTCCTGAGACACACTGATCATCTTCATACAGGACACCGCAGCTGATTTATGTACTGTAATCTCAGTTGTTAACGTCTAGCTGCTTTTCATTCATCCTGTAAACAACACATGTAGGGTTCTTTAGGCGTACATGATTATTGCACACGTGTGCTGTCCGTTGTTCTTGATTTTTTTAGACATTTAGAATAAATTTTAATATGCAGCTTTCGATGAATCATGATTTGCACATTTCACTCTTAAACGTGTGTGTATGGTGAGGGAATGAGGGTGTGTTGTTTTCAGAAATAATGAGTCAAAATGAAGTGAGTCTTTTCTTAAATCAAGCAAATCAATCTTGCTTTAGTTGTGAAATATCATTATATCTCTTCCCCATTGTCAGATTACTCTGCTTGTTTTAAGGTAAAACTCTCTTCATTTTGACTCATTATTTCAGAAAACAATACAAAATGTTTTACTTGTCTAGAAAATGCTTCTTAATTTAAGAATGTTCAGATATTTAGACTGGAAACAAGACAAAAGCCCTTCACACTACTGTACGAATCTATATCTGCATACAGATGAGTAGTGCAAGTCTTTTTTGTTTTGTTAATGAATTAAGCTTCGAGTTCAGCTGATTTCCCCTGTGCAGGGGGTAGAAAGTAGTGAACACTATGTAGGGAACATGTCGATCTCAACACAGTTCATGGAGATCTCTACTAATGAGTGATTATTTAAGTCTTTTAAAATAAGAGCAGGGGGACACGAGGAGCAGGATTGAGGAGCGCTGCTTTACAGGAACACCAGCAGATCTGATGCTCACTGACACACACTCACAAAAGCTCACAGTGTCTGTCCTCAGTAGTACTCAATAGTTCCACAGTATGCTGAAATCAGTTTTAAAAAACACATTTGAAGCTAAATCCTCTAAGTGCCGTCTGAAATGTTCTGCTGAAATGAGCATGTTTATGAAGGTGGTGTGTGGCTTCGGTCATTTCCAGTGTTGGGGAAAGTAACTTCGGAGAGTAATGCATCACAATATTGAGTTAGTCCCTAAAATATGAAATAGTTGCATTACTCTTTATGGTCAGTAATGCATCACGTTATTTTTGTGTTACTTTTTCTGACCTGCTGAGGCTTGATCTCATTCAGATCTTGCAGTGTTTTTTATGGAGGAGTTTACAATACACAGAATAACCTTTATTTACCTTTAAAAAAACACATCAGATAATACTAATGAAGGATATGTTATCTTCTGAGAGCTTCCAGACCCAGAGCTCTACATGCCGTATATAATGACAGTGTGTTTGTGCTTTTAGTCTTATTAGCTCTGGAAAGTCACTGTGCATTCAGATGATCCTCTTTTATTTTCCTTCATGTGTTCACAATCAAGAGAATATTTACATTGCAGAAACGTAAGGCTCTGTCATCTTCCTTTCTGTCTGTTTCATCTTCTCATTGTGACTACATTTTATTTCAGCTATTTATTTTTCATTATCGCTTCATTTTGAAAAGTAATGCATTACTTTACTCGTTACTTAATGTGTATAACTTGTGTAATGCGTCTCCCCAACACTGCTCATTTCTTTTTTATACTGATCAACATGTTCTTTTCATTAAGTTGAGTGAAATATCTGAAAGGATGAGAACAAGTCTGCTTTTAAACAGAACATTTTACAGCACTTTAGGCATCTCGACTCCTTTAGTTCTTCAGTGGTCTTCTGTGAGAAAGGACTCCAGCACACATGCAAACATGATTTTAGTCTTGTTTCTTTTTTTATCTAAAAACAATGAAATCAAGGAACATTTTTTTAGACAAGTAAAAATATTGTCTTGTTAATTTAATTCCTAATTTTAAAAATGTTAGATATTTGGACTAGAAACAAGCAGGGTTCTTACACTTTTTCCAACTTCCCAGCACTTTAAGCACTTTCAACGTGCATTTGTATGCTTTTCCATCACCTAACAATCATGGCAAATTACCTTTATGTACGTTGTATGTACTTTACATTTAAATTCATTGTGCTATTTTAAAAAGATAATATGACATTTGAACTTAAATTGGTGAATAATTTGGAGCAAGTTTTATTAGGATAGTTCACCTAAAAATATTGCAAGGTAGAATATTGTAAAGTATTGGAAGACATATGTTTTTAAGTTTGGTCTCTTTCTACATAAAGTTGATATCTCAAAAAGTGAACTTCCAGTCAGATTTTGTTAGGGTTTAGTAGCAAGTTGACATGTCTGTTTTAAACCATTCCTGAGTGCTTCGTTTGGCATTTTTCTGCGTGTATGTCCCCTAAATACACGCATGCAGTGAACGTTTTGCAGTGAAAACTGGTCGAACGGCAACAATTTAATGCACTCTTTATGCACAAATGTTCCCAAATATATTTTGAGCTCGCATAGATAAAATTTCGAGCACATTTGCAACCAAAACGGTCGCAATTACGAGCTCTGCAATTCCAAATGCAAGCAGATTCAAGCACTTTTCCAACCTTGAAAACACTTTATTAAAAACCAAGCATTTTCCAGGATTTCCAGCACCAGTACGAACCCTGAACAAGACAAAGACAATAAGAAATAGAAGCATGTTGTGCGGTGTGTGTGTGTGTGTGTGTGTGTGTGTGTTCAGATCTGCTGGTGTTCACCCCTCTGCATGCTGTGTCAGTTTCTCAGTGATCGTCTTTATGATTTACGTTATGATTTCTTTTATTGATGTTTGTTTGTGTGTGTGTGTTTGTGTGTGTTCTGCCAGTGTACTGTGTAACGTCTCCCTGTAAAGACGAGCGTTTCCGTGCTCCTCCACCAACGCCGCCAGGTTATCAGGGTCTGACTCTGGGCGCCGCTCAGGCTCAGGACGCCCAGAAGCTCAAACCGCCCGAATATAAAGTCGCCTTGCAGAGCTGCAGACTGAGACGCAGCCTGGCGGAGCCACAACCCGAGCTGGAGCCGTCCCGACACACTCAGTGCGCTGTGGAGAGGGAGGAGGGTATGTGGAGAACCTGCAGCGGGGAGAGAAACACCTCCAGCTCAGATCACACACAGGCTTCATAGCATTCACAGCACATTACAAACAGTGCTCTTCCTAGGGTGCTTTCTACAGTGAGCGAGAGATCTCAGTGTGCTGCGAGTCAAGAAGACACATGCGGTTACAAAACACACCAGCTAATTAACATCATCCTCATCACTTCGACAGCGGCAAATCCTCACAACACATTCAGTCATCACTCACTCATTCATTTGCCTTCAGCTTAGTCCCTTATTTATCAGGGTTCACCACAGCGGAATGAACCACCAACTTATCCAGCATGTTTTACATAGTGGATGCCCTTCCAGCTGCAACCCAGTACTGGGAAACACCCATAGAAACTCATACAATATGGCCAGTTTAGTTCATCAATTCTTTAATAGCGCCAACACAGGGAGAACATGCAAACTCCACACAGAAATGCCAACTGACCCAGACAGGGCTCAAACCAGCGACCTTCTTGCTGTGAGGCCACAGTACTAATCACTGAGCCACCGTGCCACCCTCTCACAACACAAACACATAAAAAAAAAACTGCTGCTGTCTCTCACAATGCAAACAAATCAAGAACACACCTGCGTTTACACACAACACATGCCGACAGCAGAGATGTTTCAAGGGGAACCGAAAATTTGCCGGACCCGACCGGGGTTTGTGGATTGTGCCGTGGCTATTGCTCGGTGCTGCTGTAGGAGATCTTTGAAAGATGACTTTTGTTGATTTCAAAATCCAGATTACACTATTCTCTTTTCATCTGTATACTATTAGCCTCTTGTTTCTAGTCCAAATATCTACAAATTCTGATATCAAGAAGCATTTTCCTGGCAAGCAAAACGTATAGTCTTGTTTTCAGAAGTAATACGCCAACATTGAGTTTTTCCTTAAAACAAGTAAAATAATCTCATGTCAAACGGAAAAAAACTTGTCATAAGGAAAAACTTAATTTTGAGTTTTGAATTTAATCTTCTTAATAAGAAGTATTACTTCTGAAAACAAGACTAAATGTTTTACTTGTCTTGAAAATTCTTCTTGATTTAAGAATTCTTAGATATTTGGACTTGAAACAAGACAAAAAAACAAAGTAAAGAATTTTTGCCGTGTATAACCTAAATGGTCGGGTCCGTCTTGTTTTAGGGTCCTCTTGAAGCATTTTCCCTGCTTCTTTGTGCGGATCTGAGCATGATTGTGATGTTCACAGATGCCCAAACTGACCAAACTAACAGAGGCGAACACACAAGATGCCCAAACAAATGTCTAGGTGTGAAAGCAGCCTGGCTTACAGCTTTGGTCTTATTTCTAATGCAAATATCTACAAACTCTTAAATCAATAACAGCATTTTAAAGCATCTTAAATCGGTAACACTTTAGTTAATGCATTTACTAACATGAACAATCATGAACAACACATGTACAGCAATTAATAATCATAACTGAACATTTACTAATGCATCATTAACATCCACGTCCATGCTTGTTAACATTAGTTAATGCACCAAGAGTTAACATGAACTAACAATGAGCTACTGTATTTTCATTAACTAATGTTAACTAGCATGAACAAATACTGTAGTAAATGTATTGTTCATTGTTTGTTCATGTTAGTAAATGCAGTAAATAACATTAACTAATGAACCTTATTGTAAAGTGTGACCCTTTAATCAATAGATGCATTGATTTTTTTCATTAAAACAAACAAAATAATCTGACAATGGGGGAAGCAGGATCATCTTATGTCAACAGGGAAAACTAGATTATTCTGCTTCCCCCATTGTCAGATTATTCTGCTTGTTTAAATGAAAAAAAATCAATGCATCTATTGATTAAAGGGTCACACTTGTTTTAAGGAGAAACTCACTTCATTTTGACTCTTTATTTCTGAGAACAACACTATATTTGTTGCTTGTCTAGAAATGCTTTTTGGTTTAAGAATATTCAGATATTTGGAGTGTAAACTCCCAGTAAGAGAGGATGATGATGATGATGATCAGTGCTGGACTGTGGTGTGAGATTGACAGTCCAACACTGAGATTGTTTGAGCTGTGTGTGTTTGCTAATGTCACTCTGTTGTGTCAATCTACAACTCATTCTTCCTGTGTGTGTGTGTGTGTGTGTGTGTGTGTGTGTGTGTGTGTGTGTGTGTGTGTGTGTGTGTGTGTGTGTGTGTGTGTGTGTGTGTGTGTGTGTGTGTGTGTGTGTGTGTGTGTGTGTGTGTGTGTGTGTGTGTCTGTGTGTGTGTGTGTGTGTGTGTGTTTCAGATGAGCAGGTGTCTGCAGTGTGACTGGCGGTCCTCCTGGTCTCTGATCTCCATCCTCCAGTGTTTCTCTCTGTGAGGAAGAAGAGCATGTGGTCTTCATCTGCTGCTCCTCCTGGTCTGCGTCACACACACACACACACACACACACAGACTCAGCGTTACGGTACTGCTCTGATGCTCTGCTCATCTTCTGGACTCTTCTCAGCATCAGACGTGTTTACAGCTCCTCGGTTTACAGTGTTTCTCCGTCTGCTGCCTGGGTTTATCCGCAATAACAGTGCTGTGTGTGTGTGTGTGTGTGTGTGTGTGTGTGTGTGTGTGTGTGTGTGTGTGTGTGTGTGTGTGTGTGTGTGTGTGTGTGTGTGTGTGTGTGTGTGTGTGCCGGATGGACAGCTGCTTTCTACAGTTGTACATACTGCCGTGAGCCGGATCACCACTGCTTGACAAGGGAACTATATTTATATGCTAGCTGTGCGTCTGGACAGGTCCGTCCCGGGCGGACGGGGGGTTTTGTACAGGCTGACAGCAGATCTCTCTCCGTCTGCAGCACATGTGGACATCAACTGGACATTGGCTGTACAGGCTTGATAAATCTATTCTATTAAGGGACAGAACTGGAGTATGATGATGGATGCTGGTTTACTGTTAGTCCGTGTGTAGTTTGGGTCTGAACAGCGTCGATTGTATTATTGATATAAGCATACAGGTTTTTTATGGTCTGTTCTGTTGTAAATGAATGTGACTGATGATGTACAGCTGATATAAGAGATTGTGCTATATATAAACTGTATTTTTACTATTTTGTTGAATAAAGCCGACTGCTCCTGTTACCGGGCAGAGAGTACAGCGCTCCATCAACACAGACCTTCATTTGACAGCAGCTCTGGGCTTCAGGAACACCTCCAGAAAGATGAAGAACAACAGGTGAAGTGTCGTCTGTCTGTTTCTGCTCCTGAACATGAGCAGGAGTTTTCAGTAGCACTTTATAATAACTACACACTATGAATCATTTAATAAGCATTATCAAGCATACTTGTTAATCATTAACTGTACATTTATCAAATTTAGCAAGCAGTTTATAACTGCAATTATAAATGCTGTATTCTTGACTTACAACCTCATGTATAATGTGCCTAATAATTGCACTTTCATTCTTTGTTAATGATTTATTTTTCATTACTAAATGAAGTATTGCATTATTTACAAACCATGTGTATTTGAGAGTAGTTGGAGGTTTTTAAGATCATTCAGAATGAGTTAGTAAATGATTAATAAACTATTGAAATCAAGGTTTTTACATCTTATTATTCAGGCATATGTCAATGGTTACTCTGTATGTTAACAAATGCTTTATTAACTCAACTGCATACAGTTCTGTGAGCTAATCTAAAGTGAGGAGTCTTCATGCTTTATAAATGATTATTAAAGGCTCGGTATCAAATGAACAATAATCTTTGCACTCTTATCTAAAAAGCAAAATTACTGTGAGTATTAAACATGGCTGAATAACAGGAGTGTCAAAATACAACATAAAATTGGGTAAAACAACATCAATTTAATAATTTAACACTATGATAAGGTGCAATGTTTAAACTGCACAGTACTTTTATTTTAGATCACGTTGAACAGATCTACCTTTCATTTGATACTGTTTGATTTGTGTATCTTTAAATGAATAGAAATGAATAATGTTTATGTACTTTTTTAGAATTTAACTGATGCTGTAATAGTCATTTATAAGGCATTTATTAAAGCATTAATAGTCCTCACTTTAGATTAGCTCACAAAACTGCATGAAGTTGTGTTAATAAAGCATTTATTAACATATTAGTTAACTATTAGTATATGCCTGAATAATAAGACATATAAATGTTGATTTCAATAGTTTATTAATCATTTACTAACTCATTCTGAATGACCTTAAAAAACACCAACAATACTTAAATAACTGGTTTGTAAAAGATGTAATAATTTAGTAATGAACAATAAATAATTAACAAAGTATGAAAGTCCAATTAAGCACATTATACATGTGTTTGTAAGTCAAGAATAGAGCATTTGTAGCTGCAGTTATAAACTGCTTACTAATGTTTATTAATGTAGAGTTAGCGCTTAACAGATAATGAATTCACTATTTGCTAATGCTTAATAAATGGATCATAGTGTGGAGTTATTATAAAGTGTTACCCAGTTTTCTGCTCTTTATCACTATTCAGCATTTGCCATTCAGAATCCACATGAACTAAACATGATCAAGTACTATCTCAGACACACACACACACACACACACACACACACACACACACACACACACACAGCTATCTTCACAGCTAATCTGCATATTTTACTAAATGCTGTGCAGAAATAGCACAAGAATGTCAGCAGATTCGTCATGGCCCTAGTCATGGGATCTAACAATGATCAAAGGCAGAGAGAGAAGGAAGACTGGCTGTTGTTGTTCACCCAAAAATGATCATTCAGTATCAGCTCACAGTGAACAAACATGCTGAACCTGACCACATATCAGAAAACCCATCGCAGGGCTTTGACAAACACTGAAAGATCCGGCATACACACATCACTCCATCTGTCATGAGGAATATTAATCATGTGACATCTCTGATCTTAATCACACACACTAAACATCACCACAACCAGTAGAATTACAAAGAATTCGTCTTTATTTTTACATCTGTTGCTCACACTCGTCACTATGTCAGTGTATATGCAGAGATGTACATGCGCAGAAAAGACTTTATTATCAGGAAAAGATGCAGGTGAACTGTTAGAATTACCAAAACACAAACCGCTGGTCAAAATCAAGGGAAAACAAACCGTTCTTTCTCTCCAGATTGTAACATAAAACGTGTGTAAGGCTCACCGCTCATACTGGCGAATGTCTACGTGCTGTTCGACGGAAAGACTGTGATGAACGCTTGACGATGCTAATTAAACAGACGCTGACAGAACGCTGCTCTGACGATTCTCACCACCGAATCCCGAGCCTGAAACTAGGAGGAATCAGCTGTGTTGATCTGCAAATAAAACTGAGCATAAAGCTGTGCGGAGACTAGGGGCATTCAACCTCTGAGAGGAATAAATAAATGAACAACAGAATAACCCTGATCATTAAATTAGCTAAAAAAAACATTCTAGCGGAAACACAACACAGGCCGACTGAGGAGGCCTACGAAAGGCGGCGAGTGAAATGCATCGTGTTTTAATGCCATAAGAAGAAATCTAAAATAACTGAGCGACACATTCTCACTCCCGACTGCTCTACAATAATCTGTATAATAGCATTATATTGACGTCATTATATATAGTGAACCCCTTCATAAAGTGTATAGGGCTATCCTTGCTTTAAAACCTTTGGTGTTGATGTGCTAATCCAAAGGGTTGAGATGAAATGACATGTCGGGTAATAGTTTGGCTGTTATTGAGGTGTGAGTTTGTCTAGAGTAAACAGTCAAAACTACTGGACGTACATTACACCTTGAACAGATTTACGAGCAAATGTAACCACGCTGGTTATATGCCACCCAACCCGCTCCGAGCTGGTATCGAACCGGTGACCTTCCGCATGGGATTCGGTTGCTCTACCAAGGAGCCTAAAGACCATGACCTCTGGCGTCTGTCGCTAGAGCACCTTTAAAGGTCAGAGGAGTGAGGTTTACCTGCACAGCACTTACTCGCTGGCCTCCGTTACACAAGTAAACCAGCTCCTAGCACTAAACCCATCCATACATCCATTCGTCAATATAAAACAGGTCATAGTGAACAGATACAACTACAGCCGCAGTTTACTGAACAGATAAGAGTATTCAAGTCTTCCAAGACTTTCTAGAAGGAACCGACACAACTGCTGGCTCACCTCGCCCATGTCAAAACATCATAAATCACTCCGTTTTTCCCATATAGACATGGTTATAATGCAACAGGCCTTGTTTATATTGCTTTTCTATGCTTGTTTTTGTAATAAATAGAGGTGATTCCACTGTCTTTTGCCTGCTGCTGCTGCTTTATGTTGTTGTGAAGTGGGCAGGTTTAGGGTCTGGTGTGTGGAAGATGCTCCAAAACATTATTGTAAGTAGTGTTGTCACCATACTGGAATTTCCAACTTCGATACGATACCTTGAAAATACCGATATTCGATACTATTGTTGATACCGTGGGGAACAAATGATGCCGCATTAAAAGTATGCAAATGAAGTACACTAAACTGTAAAATGCTTTTTATCCCCGGTACGTCAGCAGTCCTTAAGTCTGAAATGCATTAAATTAGGGAACATGACACTAAATGAGTGCAATCTCGTCTTATTTTCTGATTAAAACAAGTGTTGAAATCTTAATAGTATTATTAATTGTTCATCTCTCTTCTGATTTTGGTCTCAATACAAACCGAAAGCAAGACTGGATCATTTTAAATAGTTGAGTACACTGTAGATAATTATCCATACATTTTCGACAACACTATCTGAGAGTATGCATCTTAATAAAGTGATTCGTATTTGACAGACACACGCAATACACTGCATAATCAGACGCATAATGCAAAAGTCAAGCCGAAGGGATGTCCGGAGCATCACAAAGGACATTAAATGAGGAGTCGGGAGTGAGAATGTGCTGAAGTGTGATAATACAGAAATGAACATGAGCCTTCTGCCAAACACAAAGAGAAAGTTCTGATATCATTCAAGAGCAGACTCAAATCTTACTGGTTTCTCTACACGTCAAACCATTGCTTATATATTCTCACGTCTAGTTTTCTTCAAAAATGTACACTACTACTGAAATGCTTCAGGGTGAAAGAACTGAAAAGCGAGTGGTCTGGCAGAGAGAGTCGCACCGGTGTTCAGATGATCTGTGCTGATGAACTCTTCAAAATAGCTCAATCTGTCATGTTTCAGCGGGAGCACATCTTATCTGCTTCACACGTCTATCAGAATGAACTAGCAGCTTTAACTTGGGTGTATAAACGGGTAACACCATGTGTCAGCATCAAATGCAATGAACTACCTCTCTAATAAACAATAAGCTAATTAAAAATGAAACAAATTCAATTTAAAATGCAGGGTGATAGACATTTGAACATATTGACACTCTTATTTTGAAATAACATTTGAAGCAGACAACATGTGCTGCATCCTGAAGATAAGACAACGTGCTTTACTTGTCTAGAAGAGGCCTCTTGATTTAAGTTGTGTTTTGCTCATGATCACTGGATACTCCTGCTGTTTGCACATGTATTATTGGTAACTGTTCTGTTTAAATGACCATTTTATTTAATAATAGTTAGTTTTTATATGACCTTTAATAATTATTTGTGTGGTGTTCTGTGTCGGCTATTGCTGTGAACCAAATTACAATCCAATCCAGATTCTGGCACTGAACTGCCATCTGGTGGATTAATATCTAACAATATCCGACAGAGAAGCTTTTTTTAAGCAAGTAAAGCATACTGTTTAGTTTTAGGAAATAACAAGTCAAACTTTAATGAGTTTTCCTGTGAAACTAGGTAAATAATCTGTGTTTACACCCTTATTTAAGCTGGTAGTTATTCTGATCGACATTTGAAGCTGACAAAATGTGCTATCCTGTTTGTACATCTTTATTAAAAGTTACCATCTGAAATAAAGATATAATAAGAGAGATAAGGAGTTCAATCTGACCCAGCATTTTGTTTGGAAATGAAAATTGTCAATGTCCAACCAAATATCAACGTCTAATAATGTTGTGTGGACGTTACCACTATGACGTCTATCAGACATTGGATGTTGTGTTTTGAACAAGTGTCAGTGTCTGACGTGATGAATATGATGTTGGTTTAAGATGTTGGCTTGACGTATTTTGCTCACTTTCCAACACCAATCATCAACCAAATATCAACGTCATTAAACAATAATGCTGAACTTACACACTGGCACGATATTGACGTTTGGTCACATGATGTCACGACCTAAATCTAAGCTAATAGTAATGTCTTAAGACGTTGTGTGCCTGCTGGGGATATACATGCTGTAAAATAAGCTTCCCCTAATAATTCACCCTGATGGACTTCTGAAATGTTCATACATCATTATTAATATGCTGATTCATTCTGACATTTGAAGCTGACAAAATGTGCCACCCCTGTTTTACATCCTTAACTGAGGCGGCAGTTTGCTCTGAGAGATGTTGGAAGTGTTTTTACTTTGTTTAGTAAGCTGAGAGGATGTGCTGCCGCTGGGTCATTAGATGACAGATCGAGTCCTGACTGATTCTGAGGAGTCAGCGCACAGATCTGATGACGAGTGTAGTGTTGAGTTGAATGACGGGGACGTCCACGCTGGAGCGCCGGCACCCTGCATGCATGGCCTTCAGCTCAACGTCTGCTGGATATCCTCTCTGAGCCCTAAGCAAAACTGGACCGTCTGATCCTCTGCCTGTTGGAGGAATGAAACATGCACGCTAGCTGGACATGGAGGTTCTGCTGTGGTTTTCTAAAGGCACACCGACTGTTGACATTCACGGCCAGAGGAAGATCACTGCTTCTGTAAGCTCATGCTCGGTCTGGACCCACGGCTCATTCGCTCAGAGCTGCTGCCACTGCCAGCTGCTTTCCATGAGGGAGGAGAAATGATGATGATGATGATGATGATGATGATGATGATGATGATGGAGGAATGGCCAAAACGTCCCGCTCTTTGGTTACATGGAGATGCTGCTGTACAGGTCCTGGATCTCCTCCTTGAAATACTCCTTCAGCTCGGGTCTCTTGGCTTTTAAAGTCGGGGTCAGCAATCCGTTTTCTATGGAGAACATCTCCTTGTGGATGTAGATGTCTTTGACCTGGAGGAGAGACAGAAACAGGAGGGATCATCTCATGTGGACGTGTGGTGTGATTCTGCCACTGAATACAAACTGATGGACAACAATCAGCATTTCTTAAGCAGGTCAAACATACGGTACTGTACATTCATTCAGTTTCCCTCAGCTCAGTCCCTTATTCATCAGGGCTCGCCACAGCAGAATGAACCACCAACTATTCCAGAATGTGTTTTACACAGCGGATGCCCTTTCAGCCACAACCCAGTACTAGGAAACACCCATACACACTCATTTACACACACACTCATACGCTACGGCCAATGTAGTTGATCAATTCCCCTATAGCGCATGTGTTTGGACTGTGGGGGAAACCGGAGCACCCAGTTCACCCAATCTCAAACTGCTCAGATTAAAGAAACTATTTTTAAAAAGATCTAAATTAAATGATTTTGTCCAGAAATGTCTTTAGGGAAGCTTTAAGGGTTAAACGTGCGCTTTCCAGCCACACATGATCATCACGGATAACTCAAGGCTGAGTTTATGAACGCACCTGTTCAAATGAATGGAGGCCGCTCGCTTTCCCTAGCCGCACCATGTCCTCCAGAATAGCCTTCTTCAGCTCCTACACACACACACACACACACACACACACACACACACACACACACAGCACAACAGAAACAGCACAGTTAACAGTCAGAATACACTGACCCACGCTCAGCCAGTTCAGGATCAGACTTACTTTATTCTCACACAGCTCGTGGAAACCTCCGTCAAAACCTTTCTTCTGAGCCCACGAGGGAAAAACCTCCGGATCCGGGACAATGATGCCCACCAGACACGACTGGAAACACACACACACACACAGATCCGAGTGTGAAGATGGAGGGTGTATGATTAATATTAAACTGGATTATAATAATAAAAAATTTCATAATCAGATTATGACAATCAGTACTAGTAATAAGAGGAAACTACTTTATATAATACTCATAATCGGAATACACACGCAGTTTTTTTATAATTTTTTTATGATGGTAAATAGTTTACAACTCATTGATTTTCTCTATTTTATTGTTTATTATATTATATTATATTTATTATATTATATTTTCATATATTATACTATATTATATTTATTATTTTATACTATATTATATTAAATGTATTATATTCTCAATTATTTTATTTATTAGATTATATTCTCATATTTGTATTATATTATGCTATATTATATTTATTATATTTATTATATTATATTTATGATAATTTATAATATTATATTATATTTATTATATTATATATTTTTTTTTTTTTTTTTTTTTTTTTTGCCGTGGCAAGTTCTGACAAAGTTTTTGATCAAATGTAAACAAAAGCTGAGATATGTTTTTCCACTATGATGCCTCTGTACATCACTGTATTATATTTTTGGAGAAGCTTGTGCCAGTTACAGTCAAAAACTAAACTTGTTGGTTGAATAAAAGTAACTTTAAGTCAGAAGTGTGCGATGGCTGAGAGAGTTTAGCACACTGCACCTAAAAAAACACACACAACTGCAAAAAACAGCAGCAAATTACAAAAGATCTTAAGTTTGACAGCAAATGTGTTGCTCATCCTCACAATGCAAACACACTGTATTGTAATGCTCCTAACTGCAGAATATGTGGTTTAGTGACTCTATAGAGTTACTCTAAGCAGACCCTGACAGTGACGTACTGTATATCAGTGTGAGTGTTGTGAAGTTTAAACTCAAGCTCTTCAGGCTCTTGATGAGGATAAATAACGAAGAGAATTTATATTTCTCTCTGTCAAAATAGCACAAGATTATCCTGCATCAGTATATGTGACGTCCAATAAGGGTTCGCACAAAAGTAATCTAAATCCAAAAATAGTCAGAGGATAATATTTATATGAATTCTAGAGCTGGGATAAGATTAATGCGATAATCACATCCAAAATAAAGGTTCTGACATAATATATGTGTGTGTGTGTCAACTGCCTATTATTCATTCATTCATTTTCTTTTCGGCTTAGTCACTTTATTAATCAGGGGTCTCCACAGCGGAATGAACCGGCAACTATTCCTGCACATACACAGCGTTTTACACCGTGCCGCCTACTGTCTATTATATATAGTATATTTATTATGTATATGTGATATAAACTCATACATAGAAGTGTATTTATACAGGAGAATATTGTCACTATGAGATATTTAAATTTAGATATAATTTGTTTGATATGCATATACAGTATATTTTATATCTAAATATATAGAAACATTTTCTCAAATAAATGCATGCATGTAAATATAATACAGCACACACATATATTAGGTCCAAACAACCTATTTTTGGATGCAATTAATAGCGACTAATTTTTGCCAGCCGTAATAAATGCAGTATATATGTACAAATTAGTAAGTAATGTGCATATATATACATATAATGTGCATGAGGAGGGTCTCCCCACACCACCATCAGTCCTGACCACATCATATCATCATAAATACATATATATATAAATAAATAAATGAATTGATTCGCAGTTTTCATTGGTGTAATGTAATCCAGTAAACTCTTCTCTTACTCACCTGCAGGCTGTCCCCGTGGACGTAGAGCTGAGACACGGGTTCACTGCGGATGTAGATGCTCTCGATCTTCTCTGGGGAAATATATTCACCCTGAGCTAACTTAAAGATGTGCTTCTTCCGGTCGATGATCTTCAGTGTGCCGTTCTGATGGAGAAAACAGACAAACAATTACTAAAAGAAACATTTCCTGATGCTTATACAGAATCTCTAGCCCTGGCCACAGAATCCCACTGAGCATAATAAAGAAACGCCTGCTGCTCCTGTGGAAATCAGTCTAGACACGTCAGCCTTACACTGCTTCTGTCATCAGTTATATTCATCTTTATGTGCCAGAATATTGATGCATATTTGTGCAGCGTAATTAAAGTGTAAATATAAAGAAATGCCTAATCACACACAGGGCTTCATGTTAGAGCGCTGACCGTAATGTACTGATGAACTTTATGATGTGCAACAGCTCCAGTGTTTCTGTCTAGAACGCTCTGCAGCCTCTACCTCCTGATTGTCCTTCTTTGTGCTCATTAGAGCAGCACATTAAATGTTTTCAGCATCGATATCGCATTGTGATCGTTCGCAATAGTCACATGGCAAGTATACGCAATATTGAGTCGGGATTATAATTATATAATATAATAAAATACATAATGTAATAATAATAAAGGCATACAGTACACATCAGTAAAGCCCTTAAATGCTATTTTCTCACATGTACACAATTTACACATCACACAAATATATATATATATATATCATTTTAAAGTGTGTAGCACATTGCCAGAAGTGGAAGTGAAATTTATTCATTAAAAATATAAAATGCAAATAATTTTTTGAGATATTTACAGTAAATCACCCTACTGTAATGTTATGATTTAAATGGGTGTAGTACATTCACAGCGGCCAGACTGACTTACTACAGGTGATATTTTACCCTTATTTACCTTTATATTTGTACAGTACACAGATATTGAAGAGCAATATTTACAGTAAATCACCCTACTGTCATTATATGATTTTAAAGAGTGTAGTACATTTTCAGAGGCCTCACTGACACCCTTTAAAATCATTAAATTACAGTAGGGTGATTTACTGTAAGTATCTTTAAAAATTATTTGCATTCTATATATTTATATAAATACAAATATGAATAAATCTCACTTGTTGTAACCTCTTCTGGCGATGTGCTACACACTTTAAAATTATATATCTATATATTTGTGATGTGTACATAAATGAAGGTGAAATAGTGAGAAAATAACATTTAGGGGTTTAACTGATGTTAATGACAAGAGATAGGTCTATTGTCTATTTCTGCTGTGTATGTGCTGTATGGTTAGAGGTATAGTAGTCGTGCTCTCTGTAGTGAATCAGTCAGGCCTCTACTGGAATCTTCTAGAAACACTTTCCTCTTGTTTGCGTTTCTGTGCATCCTTGTTTTGTCGATGTACTTTGCAGATGATCCTATAATTGCGTGCTCAAATGTCGGGCAAATATCAAACCTAAAACCAACTTGACTGAGCTGTTTACAAGGTGGAGTGAGCTACACACACTTGCATGATCATTGCTATTTATAGAAATGTGGAAGAGAAGCGCACTGAAATAATCTTACATTACATTACATTTGCGATATTTCATAATCGAGGAGTCCTGAAGGAGCAACAGTGTTTTCATCATCTTACCGCCAGCCATTTCCCAATGTCTCCAGTGTGAAGCCATCCATCAGCGTCCAGCGTCTCGGCGGTCCGCACCGGGTCCTTCAGGTAACCCTTGAACACATTCGGCCCTTTCACACAGATCTGAAACACAGCGTCCAGCATTCATGATGACCCCAAGTGTTCTGTTTACTTACTTTGCTTTTCTCTCTAACAGAGCAGTGCACACACACACACACACACACCTCTCCCTCTCCTTTAGCAGCAAAGTAGTTCTTCTCAGCCACATCCACCAGTTTAATGAGATTACACGGCAGAGGAGCTCCGACATGACCTGCAGAAACAAACACAAGATCACGTTTATAAGGGCTTTAGACCAAGTAGTGTGTGTGTGAGCAGTGTGTGTGTGTGTGTGTGTGTGTGTGTGTGTGTGTGTGTGTGAGTATCTCCAGCAGCCTTTAATGATAAAGATGAGGGAGTCGTGTTTGTTCTAATCAGACTTGATGCAGAAACACTGTGATTGACATTCTCCTGCTGTACGTGTCATCAGAGGGGGAAAGCCCCGCCCACTAGTGCCCATCTCTCCATCTCATTAGCATAATCAGCAGGCCTGAGTGAGAAGCAGTCGTCTGTCCATTAGCCATTAGAGTGTTTGAGCTGCTGAAGATGATCTCAGCATAGACTAAGAGGATTATAGATGTGGAGTTCTAGATGAACAGTGACAGGAGCCACATAGACTGACAGAAGCTGCAACACACACTCACACTGAAGCACACACACACACCTGACCAGCACTCACAACACACACACTGCTGTTTTACACCTGTCACTATGCTGACACACAGGTGTTTGTAGCTCCGCCCTCTTCAGAAAAGAGCACAATCTCATTTGCATTTAAAGCGACAGTCACCAAAACACCACAATTAGGAAGAAAGCCTGCAAGGGTCAGTTTCAGAGAGCTGGAGAACATTATCTGTGTGCTAATCTCAGCTCAGACTCAAACACACACAAGAGAGACAGCAGAGCTTGTGAAAGGGGGCAGAGTTAAGGCTGCCTCTGACTCAGACTGTGAGCTCTGGTGAATGTGAGCTGATGACTGTACAGTGGTGTGTGCTGCAGGAATGAGCCACAGGATGGCGCTCTCAGCACACACACTCATGCTCCAGATCTGCGGTTTGACAGCGGATGGAGGACAGGCAGCAGAAATATGATGATTCTCACGGTTCCTGCATGCTGTTGTCTGCAGCACATCCGTCCTCAGTCTGCAGCTATGATTATCAATGCTCTGTGTATATGTGCATCCGTTTAATGAAGATACAGACGGGGCCAGAGAGGACAAGACATGTCAAAACACACATAAAAGTGTCATCTCTTGATTTTGTTTACACTTTCACTGGCATACACAGCATTAGTTAGGAGTCTCAAAATACAGAACGCTACTGTTCATCATGAATGAACATACAGCCAAATGTAGAGCTGTATATTAGGCTAACTAGCACATTTTGTGGGGATTATTATTACATTCTGATGCATTATTATTATGTTTGTGCAGTGTGTTTAGTGTGTTATTATAGTTTAATGATCAGAATAACCCTTAAAATGACATTTACAGATGCCACTTTTATTTTTATTGTAAAAATGATCAATTATTTTCCATATACTAAAGCATGAGCAGATTTATCCTGGGATCACTACAGTCTTGCATAGGTCACTGATCAGAATCAGCCTCCTGCAGTATTGTCTTTGTGTATATGTGCGCGCTGTGTGTTTGTTACTGTGTTGAGCGTCTGGGTGATCATTATCAGCTGCTTATCTGCTAATCACAGACTGAAAAGGCACTTCAGTGTGAGTTCATCAGGCAGTAAACCACAGTCAGTCTGCTGTGTGTTTGATGTGCATCAGAGAGAGCAGCACAGTCAGTCTGCTGCAGTACACTCAGTGACCAGGAAACAGAAGGCTGACTGACTTCACGTGTGTGTTTAAGTATAGAGTTTGTGTGTAGTTTGCTCTGTAAAGTACTTTGATCGACATAAGTTAACATTTTTAAATAGGAAAAAAGATTAATATAAAATCTGTGATAAGCTCCATCAGCTGCAGACATTCAGAAAGCTCAGGCTGTTGGTGAATCTGGCCGTCTCACCTGAGGTCCAGTCTCCAGGTGTGGTGAAGGTGCATCCGGCGGTGCACTCGGTCTGACCATACGCCTCGTACACCTGCACACACACACACATGCAGTAAGATGATGAAGATGAGCAGCAGCAGGAGGAAGGTCTGTCCTCCAGACGGCTCACCTGGCAGCCCAGCGCAGCTCGCAGGAAGTCCAGGACGGACGGAGATGCCGGAGCTGCTCCAGTGATGATCATACGCAGCCGACCACCCAGACTGGCCTGTAGGAGCACACACACACACACACACACACACGCATAAACACACACAGGAGCTCATCAGCGTTGCTTTGGCTTCAGCCTCTCTGGTCTGTGTCTCTCTCTGTGTAGCGGCTGGCAAAGCTAAAGGTAGCCTAAATGCAGAATAATGTTTCAGTATAGCCTCAAGCCGTGCTCACACTAGAGTTGAGCATGCACATTTCTGACGTATGATGCTGTGAAAAGAGGCAGGATAGATAAAACAAGATGATTAGGCATTGATGCGTACAGAGTGGTCCTGTTTTGATCTTCTGTTGGTCTCATGCAATCACGCGTGCTGATTTTAGTCAATGTGGTGAAAGGGGCAGCGTGTCCGTAAATCAGGCCAATCAGAACAAAACACAGACTGGCACACGAGATCATTAATATGCGCACCCCAGGCTGCATTTGATTGGCCACAGCATTTCCGAGTGAGATTACAGCAATGATCATTTCCTCCAGCCGTTTTTAAGTTCATCTAAGCTTATATTAAACTCAGATCACACTTTATTATAATGCACAAATCACACAATTAACAAGTCATTAACCAATCATTAACTACGACTTTTAACTCAATAAACTACTAATTAGCTGCGTATTAATGGTGAGGAAGTAGCTGGGTTTGGATATTAGGGATGTAGAGTAAGATCATACTACAGGGATGTCCAAACTGGGTCCTGGAGGGCCGCTGTCCTGCTGAGTTTAGCTCAAACTTGCTTCAACACACCTGCCTGGACTTTTCTAGCATATCTAGTAAGAGCTTGATGAGCTGGTTCAGGTGTGTTTAATTGGAGTTGGAACTAAAACATGTAGGTCCCTCCAGGACCTAGTTTGGACACCCCTGTCATGCTATATAAGAGCTGATCAACAGTTTATGTCTTAGTTAAAGGCAGTAGGTAATGGTGTAAACTCTTACTTAAACTAAACATTCCCCAAACTTATAATGTATGTAAGACTCTTATTTTGAAAATGGGAAAGGCAGGAAGACTAAAGCTTCACATCTTTACAGTGTTTTAATGCAGATATCCCAAGTCTCCCAGAAGTTTCCTGAGTCTCCTGCAAATGCACAGAGACTCCCTGATGCCCACAAATGCACCACCCTGAAGAGGCAGAGCGTCAGTTTAACTGTTTCCTTTGTCAGTTTAATGTGTGTATTGTAGAATTAGCAGTGTATGTGTGTAATGAGGCAACAAACACACGTAGACTGCTGAAGATTAGTGTTTAATGCACTGTGTCATATCACACAGCTCTTACTAAGACCATTATGATTCTGGAGTGAAAGAATGCCGGCTTACTTTATTAAATTAACATCTCAGATTGATAAAATACTGTTTGACAAAATAAGTATAATTATTTTGCATGTGTATTTCAGAGTGTAACATGCTGTGAGTGTGTGTGTGTGTTTACGTCTGTTCATTACTAAGCATATAAAATACTTTGATGACGTTCTGAACATACCTAAGCTACATGATCACTGCCACTGGAATAACAGATTTATTTATTTGTTTGTTTGTTTTTCAATATATCTGGCCATAAATGTGTCAGACTGAGTTTTGTGATGCACACACACACACACACACACACACACACACACACACACACACACACACACACACCTGTATCTTGTGGAAGAAGATCTTGTCCCAGATGCTGTCGCTGCGGGTCACGCCGCGGCTCACCTCCGCTCCTTTCCTCTTGGCCGCAAAGTTCAGCAGCCAGCGCTTCACTGAGTTATTGGCCTGACTGAAGATCTGCACACAAACACACACACATACACACACACACAAACATTACTGCTGAATGACTGCTACACACTCCTGAAGACGCGGTCCCACTCGAGCAGTGGTCACCAACCCACGGGCTTAGATTTGCTTTTGACATTGGTGGGGATCTAGTTTAACATCCGTCTTCACTGCAGCATGAATCTGACAGGATTAAAGCGCAGCTACAGGCCCGTGGACAGCCTGGTGAAAGCGGTGGTTCTCTTTTGTCTCAAAAAGTGGACCTTTTTGCAATAACAGGCCTCATTTAGACTACTATTTAATTATTAAATGTAAATGCTGCATTTTACTGACATGTTAAGCACTATTTAAGCTGGAATAGATTGTTGGATTGATGGATAACAACAATATTTTAATATAGGTCGCTTTTGGTGCTTCACACCTTTTCATTGGTCCAAGATTTAGAATAAAAGTCAATCAGAATCATCAGCCAATCAGAATCAAGTGATGTGGTGTAAACAGTCATCAGGGAAAGTGTGTTGTTTCTCTCACCTTGTCATACATGCGGTTCAGGAGACGAGGAACCACCGGGAATATGGTGGGCCTCAGAGCCTTCATATCATCAGGGAGCAGACGAATATCCCCCTGAAAAAAGCCGATCCTCCCGCCATGGCAGATCACCACCGCCTACAGTGGAGAAACAGCATTAAAGATTGAACCTCAGTAATGTGTGTGTGTGTGTGTGTGTGTGTGTGTGTGTGCGTGTGTGTGTGTGTGTGTGTGTGTGTGTGTGTGTGTGTGTGTGTGTGTGTGTGTGTGTGTGTGTGTGTGTGTGTGTGTGTGTGTGTGTGTGTGTGTGTGTGTGCTCCAGCAGCCTTTAATGATAAAGATGAGTGAGTTGTGTTTGTTCTAATCAGACTTGATGCAGAAACACTGTGATTGACATTCTCCTGCTGTACGTGTCATCAGAGGGGGAAAGCCCCGCCCACTGGTGCCCATCTCTCCATCTCATTAGCATAAACAGCAGCCCTGAGTGAGAAGCAGCCGTCTGTCCATTAGCCATTAGAGTGTTTGAGCTGCTGAAGATGATG
>NC_141041.1:51420000-51540000 GCF_052040795.2 Danio rerio
TATTTCTAGTTTGTTACTTTACCCCACAGATTATAACCTGTTTAATTTGCCTTAAAGCAAAGAAGCAACCCGCTAGGTAAACTTAAAGCAATAGTTTATTTTCAGAGTGATATATATTCACTGTACAGCAGCAGTTCTCATGTCGTGACCACGTTAAAATGCGTCTGTTTACGGGCTTTTAGTTTACATCTATTTCTAATGTGAGTTGTGTTATTACCATCATGCATGACATTAATATCCACACTGAAAGCACCAGCAGACAGTTTACTTCATCATTGAAAATAAAATAACAGCACGGACTAACATCACATGTGTTTATTATAGTTTAGTCCAAAGTACAACCTAAATTGTGATTAACTGATTAAGTCAAACGTAAATCAATTAATTCATTGACTATAATAACAATACTTCACCTGTGAGTCAGTGTGTGTTTTCCTTTAGCAGAATAAATATTTAGATTGATATTAAATTACAGTTTTCAGTTTCAAAACTATAATTTGACAGAAATTAATAATTTTAGCTGTAAAAAATACAGTATATTTTAAAGTTGGTACTTTGACCTCAGAGTAAAACAGATGACTCTGAGTGAATGGTTGTTTTTTTTTTCTCCACAATAAATATATTTGATTTAGATTCAATTAAAAAAGTTTGAATTAAAGTTAAATTATACTGTGAGAAAAACTAAACATCAGAATAATTGACAGTATCTTTTAAAGTGGTTGATGGTGTCATTTTGTTTCAGCGTGTGATGAAAGCTGCTGGCTTACAGTAAAATATTAATTGCAGAAAAACTGTTTTCTGCTTTGAGGCAAACTGAATCAAACAGGATATAATCAGAAAACTGTACTTTGTCCACTTAAGCTGATGTCTCTGAATGAAACACACAGTATTTTCTCCGATTCTCAGTGTATGTTGAGCGCATGTCCTGATTCAATCACACAGGAATGCTTTACTTCTCCTCCAGATCCTCCTGATAAACTACCAGAGAAACCCGTGTCTGAGAATAACCCTCAGACCTGCTGTAAACACTGAAGACTCTCTGCCTCCACATCATTACTGCATCACAATCACGTTTCCTATAATTACATGCTCATCACAGGAGCTCTTCGTGCTCTCGTGGTAAATGTGACTGACTGAAACTCTGACTGTTTTCAGGTTTAGTTGATGGTGGCAAAAATATAAATGCCAGTGGCCCATTAATGAGTGTTATATAAGAATAACTGCTGTGATCACCAGCGCTGTTGCCTTTGCTATTTTGAAATGTCAAAACTGTTTTTGTTCCTGGTTTTATTATTGTGTGCAAAACTGCTGCAGATCGTTTATGTTTGCTGTGAGGAATTATTTCAGAATGCAGGAGAAGTGTCACGAATGACGTCAGACTCCAGGCAATAGTATCCAGATGCAGACTTCATATCTGAGACAGCACATCTCGCACATGCAATGTCAGACACAATGCACTCAATGGAGCTAGTGATGTCACTGTGAGAGGTGGAGTTTAGAGTTTAGATTCCCAGTCTGAGCCCAAACCCAGACTTGACCTGACATGAGTCGGCCCGATGTTTTCTGCCATTATCTTCATGGCATGCAGAGTCGTGATCAAGCATTTGTGTTTTTTAAGGGTTGTATATACACAGTTGAAACCAGAAGTTTGCAAATAATCTAAAAAAAAAAGGAGCATATCCACCTGCCTAAATAATTTACATTTGCTACATGCCAGAATAAGGAGAGAATTTTTTTTTTTAATTTTTGGTAAATTTTTTAAACTGTGTAACTTTGGTCAGATGTTTTGGGTCTCCTTCCACAAGCTTCTCTCAATAGTTTGCAGGAGTTTTGGCTCATTCCTCCTGCAGAATTGCTGTAACTGAGTCAGATTTGTAGGCTGTCTTGCTCACACAAGCTTTTTCAACTCTGCCCACACATTCTCTATAGGATTGAGATCAGGGCTTTGTGATGGCCACTCCAAAACATTCCCTCTGTTGTCCTTAAAGCACATTTGACCTCATTTGGCAGTGTGCTCAGGGTCATGGTCTGTTTGGAAGAGCCATTAGTGGCCAAGTTGTAATGTCCTGGCTGATGTGTTGAGATGTTGCTTCAGTATTTCTCCATAATGTTCTGTCTTCATGATGCCATCTATGCTGTGAAGTGGACCAGTCCCACAAACAGCCCCACAACATGACGCTGCCGCCCCCATACTCCACAGTTGGGAGGGTGTTCCTAGGCTTGTGCGCTTTCCCCCTTTGTCCTACAGATGTAACACTGCTCAATATGGCCAAACAGTTCAGTCTTAGCTCCATCAGAGCACAGGACATGTCTCCACACATCAGTCTTTCCCCAGTGTCATTCAGCAAACTGTAATCTGGCTTTGTTGTTGATTCTGGCTTGTTGGTTTTCCCATGTTGTCACACAGGGAAGCAGTGTGTTCGAGCTTTTCCTTCAATACTATTCTACAGTTGTGCCTCACATTAACTCAAATGTTGTCAATCAGCCAATCAGAAACCTCCAAAACCTCGACATCATCATCTGAGCTTTTTCAGAGGCAGAATAATCTTATTGTGTGTAAACTTGACTTTCAAGAAAAATTATAACAATTTTTAGGATCATCCTAACTTACTTAAAAGAGGAAACATTTAGTCACATTAACATCTGCCTTTCTTTATAAATGGTTATGTGCCTTTTTAAAGTGTATTTACACTTCTGTTTTCAATTGTATATATATATATATATATATAATATATATATATATTAAAAAAAGGATAAACTATCAATGTTTGTATGAATGCTGTAATGCTTAAATAATTTCCGAAACATTTTCTAATCTAGACAAGCCAAAAATAATCTGTCAATAGGGTGAGCATAATAACATGATTTTCATTTTGAAATAAGCTTTTCTTTAGCTTGTTTTCAGCAAAAGCACACTTCATTTTGATGCATCATTTCTTGATACAAGCCTATATGTTGTGCTTGTCTAGAAAATGCTTCTTGATGTTAGAATGTTTCGATATTTGGTCATGAAACAAGACAAAACTGTAAATAAGAAAAGCATTATTGCAGTGTACATCTCAGAAAAAGGCCAAAATTGGAGCCCTTGAGTCCATCATCAGCATTTATCAGAAACATGTTTATTCTCTGACCTCGACGTCTCTGAGGGCCTGGATGTGGACGCCGCACTTCTGTCCTTCCTCCAGGAGCTGAGAGTCAAACGTGTCCATCAGGATGATCATCTTCAGGCCGGGTGTTTCTCCCCGCTGCACGTTCTCCAGCAGGACCACCGCTTTCTCTGCTTTATCACAGATCACGGTGGAGATCTCAGCTGAAACACACAAACACAAAACCATCAAATGAAATACATGTAGACTCCATCAAAGAAACCCTTCAGATTTTACACTGCACAATAGTGTATTAAGATGCTCTTCGGGAAAGAAAAATAATGGCCACTGTTATACAATGACTTCCCTAATTACCCTAACTTTACCCTAATTACCCTAGTAATGACGGACAAAACAAAGCAAGGTTTAAACACGGTAGGCAAGGCAAAGAAAACCCGCCGTAATGTTCACTAACAACATAACCAGCCTGATCTCACGGGGAAATGTAAGTGTTTTACGTTTTGTCAGTTTAGTGTCTAATTCAGTCACACAAAAATATACAATTTTTAAAAGGAGGCGTGGCTCCCAACCGTCATTTGGTGATGAGCAATTTGTACTAAGCAGTAAGAATTAGATCGTACGGATTCATATGCATTAGCCACTAAATCAAAAAGGTACGAATTGCCGTGAGATTGCGTAGGCATACCAAGACTCAGCCCTGGTGTGTGTGTCTGATCTGCTTTTAAAGTCCATGTAATCAGTTGTGAACAGCTTCAGCTGTGTGTGTGTGTGTGTGTGTGTGTGTGTGTGTGTGTGTGTGTGTGTGTGTGTGTGTGTGTGTGTGTGTGTGTTAGCAATCAGTGGGAAACTGGAACAGGTGTGAGTGTGTGGTGCATGACTGGAGCTTGTAGTCCATATACTGGCTGATTTGTAGTTCTTTGGTGAACTGTGTGTATAACAGATCTGCAAGCATAGATCACTGGTGATCTACTGACAAAATTTGCATTTGGAAGATATAAACTGATATAAACATGTGAGACTTGCAGTTTCCCGCTTCTGCCTAAATGCATCATCGATTTTATTTCCACCTACTCATACTTTAGCTTCTCATCTAACCTTCTGACAAATCAAATGATCTCTAGTCTCTGACATGCCCCGCCCCCTTCTTCTCATTGGGGGTTTATGTGATGTACTTTTTGCAAAATGCTATTGGCTGTTTTTTTAAAAGGGGAGAGGCAACACTTTGTCCCGCCCTCTCTTCGTGTTTTGGTTTTGATTATGACAAAGATTTTAAAAATGCATTTTTCAAAGCACTTCAGTGACCATTAAAGAGGCTGTTCAACTGCAGCACAGCAGCTCGCCCTCATTAACAGAGTCAGTATTGAAGATAAAGGTCTGCTGGAGTTGATTTTCCTACAGTCAGTAGTCTCTCACCGGTGTTGATGATGAAGCGAATGGCGTCGGCCCCCAGCGTGTCGTACAGCGGCACCACCACCATAGAGTACGTGTAGCAAGCCAGCTCAGAGATGATCCACTGCAGGAGGAGGAGAAGATGAAGACGAACAGGTCAGTCTACAGCAAACTCCTGCATCTTTCATTCAAAATACATCTTTATATTGGGTCAAGTGGAAAATGAGAGCTTCATATTTAAACCTGTTTAACTTTACAAACTTCATCAGAGATCATCACACTCATCATCAAATTTACCGCATTTAAATTCAAATAAAATTTTTTCCCCAATTTCTGTTTAACGTAGAGCAGATTTCTTCAACACATGTCTAATCATAACAGTGTTAATAACTCATCTCTAATAACTGATTTATTTTCTCTTTGTCATGATGACAGCACATAATATTAGACTAGATATTCTTCAAGACACTAGTGTTCAGCTTACAGTGACATGTAAAGGCTTCACTAGGGTAATTAGAGTATATTGATATTAGAGAATATTGTCCTTTAAATGGTGTTTAAAAAATTAAAAACTGCTTTTATTCCAGCCTAAATAAAACAAATCAGACTTTCTCCAGAAGAAAAAATATTATCAGACATACTGTGAACATGTACTTGATCTGTTCAACATCATTTGTGAAATATTTCAAAAAGAGAAACAAATTAAAAGGGGGCGAATAATTCTGACTTCTACTGTATATTTTAAATTAAAAAAATATATATTTTGATTTTTAATATTTTTTTATATAAAAATATATTATTTATACTATTTAATATTTTTCTATAACATCTACATTTGAGTGTACTAGTTTTTGGACCATTATCTCCAGTTATTTTGTTAGATGAGCTCCAGATTTAGCTAATCTAATGACTAATCTGATGTAAATGCTCAAATATAATATAGTAGAGCTTCCCATTGAAAATATAGATTTAAATAAGAGATCTGTGAGGGGTGTACTCATATATGCTGAACACTGTAGGTCTTCTTTAATATAAGATATTATAGTTTGAATCAAAGAGAGAGATGTGCTTTACCTCCGGCCGGTTCTGTGCAAACACTCCGATCAGCTGATCTGTGTTCGGCTGACAACCCTGAGACAACAGACCAGAGCCCACGTACTCAGCCCTGGTGGACACCTGCACACACACACATTAGTTTTTGTGAATTGTGGGTACATTCCATTGGTTTCTCTTACTTTTTGTATTGTACAAACTGCATTTTCTATCGCTCTACTCCCACTGCAACCCTAACCTGGGAAACTGTGTGCACTTTTGCTTTCTGGAAAAATAAACTCATTCTGAGAGATTTCAATGAGTGTTCAGAAAGAAGGACATCAGCAGTGTGATCATAATTCCCCTTCTCCACTAATACTTGAATACTTGAGCCATGATGATGACCTGTATACACACACACAATACACACGATACACACACACACTCCGCTCACCTCTCTGTAGGACAACCAGGTGTAGGGCTGGTTGGGCAGTCTGGAGCCTAGAAACGGGCCGTCACCTGTTCAGAAACACACACACACACACACACACACACACACACACACACACAAACACACACACACACACACACGTCAGAGCTGATCAACGTCATCAACACACCTCCACCTTCCCCTCCAGAGGTTAGTCTTCTAATGTGAAAGCACAGAGCCGTCTCCAGAGTTGTATGTAGTATATGATGTGTGTGTGATGATACTGTGTGTGAGTGTGTGTGTGTATGTGCGTCTCTCAGAGCGGGACTCACCGGTGATGTGCAGGCCGCGCTGGAACACCTCATACATGGTTTTGGCGTCCTCATGATAATACGCCAGCAGTTTGGAGCGATCGCCCATCATGGAGCGCCGAGCGCCATCCTCCATCTGTACACACACACACACACACACACACACACACACACAGCACAGATCTAATATCAGATCTACTTAACACTTACTTAATATCACTTCTTATCAAGAGTTTTAGTCTTATTTCTAGTCCAAATATCTGAAAACTCTTAAATCCAGAAGCATTTTCTAGACAAGCAAAACATCTTGTGTTGTTTTCAGAAATGATGAGGCAAGTAAAGACAGTTTTCCCTAAAACAAGCAAAATAATCTGACAATAGGATGAATAAGATGAAAGAACATTACTATTCCAATTATTGTTTGCTTGTCTAGAAAACACTTCTAGATTTAAACGTTTGAAGATATTTGGACTAGAAACAAGACACAAACTCTGTTTAATAAGAGCATCTCTGCAGTGTTTATATGATTGTGTTTGCAGTGCAGTGTTGAGGAAACACATTACAAGTTTGGTCACACTTTACAATAAGGATCATTAGTTAATGTTAATTAATGCATTTACTAACATGAACAAACAATGAACATTACATCTACTACAGTATTTGTTCATGCTAGTTAACATTAGTCAATGAAAATACAGTAGTTCATTGTTAGTTCATGTTAACTCATGGTGCATTAACTAATGTTAACAATGCATTAGTAAATGTTCAGTTATGATTAATAAATGCTGTACATGTGTTGTTCATGATTAGTTCATGTTAGTAAATGCATTAACTAATGAAGCTTATTGTAAAGTGTTTCCACAAGTTTTGTAGTAATATGACTTTTCTAAGTAGCGAGTAAATCAATGCATTACTTTAAAAATGAAGTAGTAATATTTGAGTTACTTGTTTAAGAATGTAATGCGAGATGCTTTTTATTTAAATTAATTCGCTTTTAAAAAATAAAGAGCTGAACTACAATGAGCGTGGCCAGGCTGAAGTGATAAGAGAATGCAGGAACAGACAGAAAGCGAGACGGCTTTTGGCCAAAGAAAGCTAAAGCAACTTAAAATAACGTAACACATTACACAGCATAAAACATCTTCAAGAGTTTACACTTAGATGATGATTGATTATAAAGTGTTTGGCATGCTGTCCCAGAAGACAGAGCCCTGAGCTCATAAGATCCTCGAGCCCGGGGCTCCCTCCCAATAGCAGGGTGAGAGGGGAGTTTGAGCTCAGGTAGGTCTCGATGAACTCCCCCCACCTATTCTGGATAATGACAGATATAGGGATGGCTAAGGAGAGATATGCGGCTTGCTAAGAGCTTGAATTTGATGCCAATTTAGTGTGTTTAATTCACTTAGGTTGCATGCTTTTGAACTGTGGGAGGAAACTGGGAAAAAACTTACGTGAGCACGAGGAGAACAAGCAAACTCCACACAGAAATATCAACTGGTTTAGTAAAGACTTTAACCAGTGACGTTCTTGCTGTGAGGCAACAGTGCTAACCACTGCGCCACCATGTCCCCCATCTAGAAAGGAGGGGGAGTTTGGGTGGAAGGGGGATTCTTCGAGACGAAGATACTAAGATAAGAAACTCTGGTTATTTAAAGTGAGTTAGGACTCATCTGACTGGTGAATTAGTATCAGCTAACGCGGGTCCAGATGTTTACAAGTCACACAGCACTTTTCTCCCTATAGACTTCCATTTAAATGCAAGCTCATGCGACAAGTTTCGCAGTTCGCCGCGTTGAAAAGTTCAAGCTTGGTGAACTCGCATCACATGACTGCGTAAGACCAATCGAAAATCAAAACATGACCTCTCTGCCCCAGGCTTGAGGATCTTCTGAGCTCATGTCTCTCTCCTGGGACAGCATGCCAAACACGCTTTATAATCAATCCTCAGCTGAGGGTCAACTCTGGAAATTAGATTATAAATCAGCTTCACTTACGTAACGCAGCTAGTGACTGTTTTATGCAGGAACTCAACACTGTACCGCATTACTCTCAGAGGGAGCTTTCTCCAACACTAGCTGTCAGAGGGGTTGTTGACCTGCAGCTGCGTTTGCATCAGTGTTTGCATCTGTATTTGCGTTGGCTTTGATTGTGAACACTGAGCATCTGCTGATGTTCACTAAACATGTGCTTCTCTGACACTGCAGCTATAACATGATCATTTACACACGCATGCAGAGAGGATCTGATCTGTTAGGATGTCCAGAAATGATCATTAAAGGAGAGCTGAGTATATGTCTGTGTATGTCCTGATCGTGACAGCTTTCCTTGATGCTTTGCTTATGCAAAACAGAGACTAAACGTCAGGTCTGAGCCAGATTAGAGCACACAGATCATGTCAGGACACACACAGCTATGCATTTACTGCTGGTCTGATAACAATGGTGCTATGATCACAGGTGCATTGTGGGATGCAGGACGCTCTCGTTCTCACACTGCATTCTTATTTGTTGTCTTGTTTCTAGTCCAAATATCTAAAACTTCCTAAATCAGGAGGCATTTTCAAGACGAGCACTGAATATTGACTTGTTTTCAGAAATAATGAGGCTTTAATAAAGTGAGTTTTTCTTGAGGCTGTCACTATGGAGATGCACAGGCATCTGTAGCTCCGCCCTCTTCTGAAAAGAGCATAATCTCATTTGCATTTAAAGCGACAGACACCAAAACGCCACAATAAGGATCAAAGCCTGAAAGGGGCAGTTTTCTAATATTATAAGCAAAATGTCAAATTTTAAAAATAATTAAGTTTTTATCCGATGAATTATAAAATACCTGCCCAGCTAATCAATTATTCATTAATTAATTCAGTCATTTTCCTTCAGCTTAGTCCCTTTATTCATTAGGGCTTGCCACAGCGGAATGAACCACCAACTATTCCAGCATTTGTTTTACTCAGCGGATGCCCTTTTAGCCACAACCCAGTACTGGGAAACACCCAAACACACTCATTCACACACTCACTCATACACTACGGCCAGTGTAGTTGATCAGTTCCCCTATAGTGCATGTGTTTGGACTGTGGGGGAAACCGGAGCACCCGGAGGAAACCCACACCAACACGAGGAGAACATGCAAACTCCACACAGAAACACCAACTGACCCGGCCGGGACTCGAACCAGAGACCTTCTTGCTGTGAGGCCACTTAGCCACCACTTAGTCGCCCTAATTTATAATCAAACTACCTTTATTTCTGAGAGTACACTTGCTTTTCTTTTTGTTTATTTATATTTTGAATATTCAGAGAAGTTTCACTGTTCACAAATAAACTTTGTTTTTTATTTAAGGTCATTGATCTCCATGTATGTGGCTTTTGCATTTTTTAGGATACTTTTAAACATAAATAATACCCTGAATTATGGTTTTCTAAAGCTATATCAACCCTTTAACAGACATTGTAACCACCTTGTTGACCTTTTATCCATAGGTTATCAATATCATAGGTTATCATAATATTCATCAGAGTTGTGTCAGTGTATTATTCAAGCCAAGATGTGGGCCAAATAATTTTTTCAAATAATGCACGTTAAGGGGATAAGAAAAATGTGCATGAAAAAATATATATTTTTAATCTGATTAATCAATTAAATAACCAGCCAACTAATTGATTATGGCAGTAACGGTTAATTGCAGTCCCACAGTTTCCAGCATCACTGCTGGAGAGTCGAGCGGTGTGTTTTTCTGACCTGCACTTCCAGAGACTGGTGCCGGAGGTCGCAGGGCGGGACGATGGCCCGCGGGCGTTTGGTGATCCAGTAGGCCAGAACAGCGGTCAGCGCCCCCAGACCCAGCAGAGCGGAGGTGGGCAGAGAGCGCAGAAACTGACCCAGATCATCCAGCTCAGGCAGATGAAGACCCAGCAGCAGATCCCGAGACTGCATCTTCTCCATAAGAGTGGAGCTCAGCTCTGACGGAGACAGAGAAAACATCATTATACCAGGACAACTCAGACCGCTCATTCATTCATTCATTCATTCATTTAGTGATTCATGTGTCCATTACATATTTATTTCATTAGTTAAGCTTCAAGATTTGCTGCAAAACTATTTCTAAATTCAGTTTAATGTCCAGCAAACAAATAAATAAACAATACAACAAAATGTGGTCAAATCCTGAGTTACATTTTTTATCCATCTTATTCTCCGTGTACGAGCTCTTGCAGCCATTAGTCACTGCCACAGCAAGTGATGTCACTTCCTGTGGCAGGAAACTCTGTGAGCCATTGAGGGGTGTCGTTATTCTTCCCTCATTGTTTAATTTTCAGCAATAGTTGAAGAATGATGTGAAGACTCTGTTACTGTCCTATTTCAGTCAATTCAGGTTACATTATTCAGGTAATGTGATGAAGATGATGAAGCTGTGTGTGGAGTCTCAGCATCTGCAGCTAAACACCAGCATGATGGAGGATGACCACTCTCATACTGTCGACTCTGATAGTGGTTTATCACGTTTAACAATAAGTCAAGCAACACAACCAAGTGTCCATTATCAAATGTAAGCATTATTTCACATTAATAATGGATTCAGTTTAGTGTGAATCATACATTTGCTGTTTATCATTCCAGTTTAAGGAAAATCTGAATGAGCTCTGGAATAATACTGAATACTGGAGTCTGATCATGAGTCTAGTAATACTGGAGTGAGTCGTCTACATGCATGTAAAGTCAATTAACATGTATTTATATACAAATATTTATATAGAATACAAATGATCTCTAAACATAAATATATGGAACATTTTAAAGCATACACACACTGAAACACACACACACATACAGTATATACACACACATATATAGCTGTTTAACAGCACTAGACTGCTGTCTTTCCTCCTCTGTAAAGTGCACAGTCCTGCACCTGATGCACATATAATGACATGACAGATGCACTAGATCAGACATGCCGTGTTCATCGTGATATATAATGCAGTATTCGCTGAAGGATCAGAAATCAATCAGAATGCAGGAGCCTACAGAAAGATAAAGCGCGGTCTAACCAGTTGCCCCTCCACATCATCTACTGGCTCCAGTCTAATGCTGATATTGATGAGTGGATTATGATCATCTGATCTCCAGACGGCTTCAGCACATCCACTACTCTAATACACGAAACTTTGGTTGCTTTGTATTTTGTCTTTCTGCATCATACTGACTGAAGAAAACGTCCTGCGCTTGCTCATTTATTTTCAGTTATGTTTTTATTAACACACACAGGGAAATGGTAAATACTTTGGTTAAAGAATTCTCCAGCATACTGTACTAGTGAACTGGTAAACTACCGTAGTACACTTTAGATTTTACTGCAGTGAACTGTGCTGTATACAGAGCATGCGGAGAGTATTGATAGCACTTTATCCACATGTGTTTATGTTACAGCCTTATTCCACAATGAATTAAATTGATTGATTTCCTCAACATTCTACACACAATCCCTCATAATGACAGTGTGAGAAAAGAGTTTTAGAAATTGTTGCACATTTATTAAAAATAAAAAGCTGAAGAATCAGATGTACATCAGTATTCACAAGCTTTGCTCAAGACTCTGTTGATGCCCCTTTGGCAGTGATTACAGCCTCGAGTCTTTCTGAATATGATGCACGAGCTCTGCACAGCTGCCTTCAGAGATTTTTCTCTTTGCAGCACCTCTCAAGCTCTATCAGGTTGGATGGGAAGTGACGGTGTGCAGCTGTTATCAAATCTCTCCAGAGATGTTCAATAGGATTTAGGTCTGGGCTCTGGCTGGGCCACTCACCGAGATGTTGTTGTGCCACTCCATTGATATGTTGGCAGTGTGCTTTGGGTCATTGTCCTGCTGGAAGATGAAGCGTCGCCCCAGTCTGAGGTGGAGAGCACTCTTGTGCAGGTCTTCATTCAGGATGTCTCTGTACATCGCTGCATTCATCTTTCCCTCTATCCTGACTAGTCTTCCAGTTCCTGCTGCTGAAACACATCCCCACAGCATGATGCCAACACCACCATGCTTCACTGTAGGGATGCTGTTAGCCTGCTGATGAGCGCCGCCTGCTGTTCTCCACACGTAACGCCTTGTGGCATCATATTCAGCAAGACTTGAGGCTGTAATCGCTGCATAAGGTAAGTATTGAGCAAAGCCTGAGAATATTGATGTACATCTGATTTATCAGCTTTTTATTTTAATAAATTTGCAACAATTTCTAAAACTCTTTTTCACATTGTCATTATGGGGGATTGTGTGTAGAATGTTGAGGAAATCAATCAATTTAATCCATATTGGAATAAGGTCGTACTATAAAAACGTGGAAAAAGTCAAGCGCTATCAATAGCTACTTTCCAGATGCACTGTATATGTGTGTGTATATATATGATTTTATTTACCAAATGCAAAACAAAATACAAAAACAATTTTTAACAATAATAGCTGAATAATAATAATGCACAAACTGAGTGACTGAACTGCTCCTAAACACCAACAGTGAGAGCGTGATACACTGAGTGTGAAAATACGCAACATACATGACGGATCTGAATGTGTTGATTCTGCACACACTGACAGAGATGGATAATTTCAGCAGTGTGTGTGTGAAACACTGTGTGGAACACACACACACACACACACACACACTCCTGCACTTTAATCATGACATGACCTTCTGAACACACCATCCACAACTGTTCGTCCTTATATAGCTTGCGAGTGGTACTGATTGGCTGCAGTCCACCCTATGGGCGGTGCCTGAAGGAAAGACTCCGCCCCCTCCCCCCACCCAGCTTCACTAGCAATTAGCCTTCACTATCACAGGAGATTAGGGCTCTTACGCAGACGGACAGCAGGAACGCTCGCTCTTTATTGGCTATTTATAAAGTCTGTCCACTTCTGTCCTCAAAGTCCTTTACAAGCAGAGCGGAGGCAGTTTCCCCTCTCTGCACTGCACAAAATACCTGTTAATTAACCGTTTCCATTTACTTGTGGTGGTGAACTGCATTATGGGATGTTGATCTTTGCTCTGTCCACTTCTGATGGTGAAAAGTCAATTCTACAGTTTAACAAAGTGACTTTACTGACATTTTAGTGGTTTGAAATAATAATATTAATGTATAATGAATAATCTGTAGAGGAATGAGTGTGTACAATAGCAGTAAATGTGCTGCAGTTTATTGCACGGTTTCTGTAGTGTAATATACAACACCAACATAAGAAAGGAAGATCAATGCCCTGTAATGCAACTCAGAAGCAGAAATGAACAGAAAATAAAAGCGCAAATCACAAAAAAAATGGAAAAAAGCTAGATTATGGATGTTCTGTACAGTGTCCCTTATTAAAACACACAGATGAGATGAGCTGTGATGCATTTAGGTCGGTGTTAAATAATATTATTTGACAAAGTCAACATTTTTATTGTGCCTTTGTCAGAATAATTATGATGTATTATCATTACGTGTGATATGATAGTCATTTTAAAGCTTTTAAATCAGTGCTAAATGCAAATTATACCACACACTATATTTACACTGTTAATTTAATGAGCTATTTCTGATTTAACCCATGAGAATGAGCCGCGCTGCTGCTGTGAATGAATGAATGTAGGTCGATTCAGTCATATTAAAGCTTGAGCATGTTCATTTCAGTGTACATACAGTTAAAGACTTAATATTTGTTTATTAATGATCATATAATAAAGTTTAATAGAGCATTGCTTCAGCTCATTTCTAATCATAATAGAGTTAATAACTCATCTCTAATAACTGATTTATTTTCTCTCTGCCATGATGACAGCACATAATATTAGACTAGATATTCTTCAAGACACTAGTGTACAGCTTCAGGTATGGCTGCGTGATATTGGAAAAACTGACATTGCAATATTTAGTTGTTCTGCAATATATAATGTGATATGAACATGTGTAACTATGTGTAATGTTAAAATATATATATGAATACATGTATATTCATTCATGTTCCTTCCGTTTAGTCCCTTTAAGTGTGTATGGGTGTTTCCCGGTACTGGGTTGCAGCTGAAAGGGCATTTGCTGTGCAAAACATATGCTGGAATAGTTGGCGGTTCATTCCGCTGTGGTGACCCCTGATTAATACAGGGAAAATGAATGAATGAATGTATGAATAAAGTAACAGGAGATGTGTGAATGCTTTAAGCTGTCTGTGGAACACATTATATTAACGCATTACAGTCTGTGATGGTTAAACTGCAGTGACTCTACTGATCTCACACGTTCTGAACTGAATGAAAGCAGATATTGAGCAGCTTAAAGTGACATTTAAAGGCTTAACTAGGATAATTAGGGTAGTTAGGCAAGTCACTGGATAACCGGGGTCTGTTCTGGTTTGATTTTACTATTGAAAAATAATAATTCCTCTATATAACACTGAGCTTGAGCAATTGATGTAAAATATTTGTTTTTATATCAGCCAAACTGAAAGAAATGAGACATTCTGCTGAATAAATATACGAGCCGACATGCTGTCAAAACTGACCTCGCTCTGTTAAACAGCACCTGAGAGATCAATATTAAATATATAATCATTTAAATCATCATTTTTTGGGTAATAACAGCTTTTAAAAGGCAGGAAAATACTATCAACACACACACACACACATTCACATGCAGAGATAGAGAGGCGAATGCGCATGTGTGTGGAATGAACCTCAGCAGCCACCGTATCACACCACCCTCAGCAGATGCGGCTCCCTCTCCCTCTCTCTGTCTGTGTGTGTATCAGCCCTCTCTCTCTCTCTCTCTCTCTCTCTCTCTCTCTCTCTCTCTCTCTCTCTCTCTCTCTCTCTCTCTCTCTGATAATCCTGCTCTCTCCATCTACCCTTGACTACATGATACACAGGCTCAGCTTACAGCTCAGAGACACACCGGCGCGCACACACACACACATCAATAACACATGAAGCAGTGCATAAGATGATGGACAGAGCAACACAAACACACACACACACACAATCCCATGTACACAATCAGCTGTGTCCGTCACATCTCCTGACCTCACTGTGACCTCTGATGCACACCTATTATTATAGTTATTAATAAACACCACACACACATCTGTCACTTTACTGCTCGATTAAAACACATTCTGAGAGACGAACTGATGCTAAATCTGACTGCACACACACACACACACACACAAACACACACACACACACACACACACACACACACATTAACGCAGGGGTGGTTTAATGACTCCAGTAAAACACTGATAATCGCTGTGTTGACATGAGCTTATGAGTATATTTACTATCCATCTGCTGCGCTGCGTCCTCAATAATGCCACTACTATAGTCTACTAGCACTAACGTCTACAACACAGACATTACACACACTCTCTGTTCAATCTGTGTGCGATCTGATGATGTTTTCATACACGGTGTCAAATATATCATTTATTGGAGTGGCACGGTGGCGCAGTGGTTAGCACTGTAGTCTCACAGCACTCAGGTCACTGGTTCGAGTCTCAGCTGGGTCAGTTGGTGTTTCTGTGTGGAGTTTGCATGTTCTCCCTGTGTTGGTGTGGGTTTCCTCCAGGTGCTCCGGTTTCCCCCACAGTCCAAACACATGCGCTATAGAGGAACTGATCAACTACACTGGCCGTAGTGTATGAGTGAGTGTGTGAATGGGTGTTTCCTAGTAGTAGAAGGGCATCCGCTGTGTACAGCATATGCTGGAATAGTTGCCGGTTCATTCCTCTGTGGTGACTCCTGATAAACGAGGGACTAAGGAAAATGAATGAATGAATACGGTGGATTGTATATAAGCAGCGTCAGCATTATTTCTGATTCGACATGCGTTTCTATCATGGAGCAGTTCTGTTTTCACAGAGGAAATAAACAAATTGGAGAAGGCGGAGCCTCAGAGCCACACCCATATATGACATCATCACTATGCACCAATGGGAGTGCAGAGGCGTTCACTCAACCAGAACCTTAAATGGCAAACTGTTCAATAAACTATTAACACACACACACACACACACACACACACACACACACATAAATACAAAGTTAGTCTTAAGAAACGACCTCACGATAGTTAATCTACATGTTGAAATTAAGTATATTGGGGCTTTAAAGGGACAGTTCACCCAAAAATGACATCTCTGCCATCATTCACTCTTCCTTAACCTCCAGTTCAAGGTTACACTTTAGTTTAAGTAACAATGCACATCTTTTACTGCTGTCTTATTACCTGCCCGCTATTAAGATAAAGTTAATTAGCGCAAATTATTTTATTTTACATCCCTAAAACCCATACCTAACCACTGCTTTATTAACTATTAATAAGCAGCTGATTATTAGTTATTAAAGTCTTCGTTAATGGCTTGTTATCAGCATAAATTGTACATTAAAATAAAAACATTCATTCATTTAATTTTCAGCTAGTCCCTTTATTATTCTGGGGTCGCCACAGTGGAATGAACCGCCCACTTGTCCGGCATATGTTTTACACATCAGATGCCCTTCTAGCTGCAACCCATCACTGGGAAACACTAATACACTCTTGCATTTACACACACACTCATACACTACGGCCAGTGTAGTTGATCAGTTCCCCTATAGCGCATGTGTTTGGACTATGGGGGAAACCGGAGCACCCGGAGGAAACCCACACCAACACGGGGAGAACATGCAAACTCCACACAGAAACACCAACTGACCCAGCCGGGACTCAAACCAGAGACCTTCTTGCTGTGAGGGGATTGTGCTACACTGTGCCACTGTGCAGCCCAATAAAATAAAATGTAACCCAATTTTGAGATACTTTGAAGAATGTTGGAAACCTGTAACCATTGACTTCCATAGTAGGAAAAACAAATACTATGGTAATCAATGGTTACAGGTCTTCAACATTGTGTCCAACAGAACACAGAAAACTGCACTGTAGTAAATCAGGGGTGAGTACATGATGACAGAATTGTAATGTTTGTGAGTCTCGACTGATTGAAGATTGACCTGCTGTATTAATGCATGGGAAATTCTGTCTTGTGAAATAATAAGTAAGCCACACAGCAGAATGCGCCTGACTGTGGGTTAAGCGGTCCCGCGCGTGCTGCAGAAGATGCCCCTTTACTCAGCACATTTCTCTGAATCGCCAACACTCTCAGTCTTCCTCATTCTGCTCCGGCAGATGATTGCGAGATCCGTTGTGGTTGAAAGCGTCTGGCATGCGGACACTCATGACCACTGCAAATGAGGATCTGAACAGTACACATTCCTATAAATGGGAAGCTATTAACACCCTGCTGCCAAGACTCAGAGGGATTCTCAAGACTTGCTTTCAGTCATCTTGTTGTTCAGACTGCTTTTATTTCCCTTTATTTACATGAGAAACTTTGAATATGTCCACTCCATGTACTACAGTAACCTACATTACATACTATAGTGCTACACTGGCACTATTCAGCAGTGCTGAGGTAAACTCTTTTCTGCCATGTTTGATTTCAGATTTCATTAGTAAACACTACAGTGCTTTATACTTCAATTAATCTGCTGTGGTGATTCTACGGTTGCTATGGTAACACAACAACTATGGTAATTAATCTGCTGTGGTGATTCTACAGTTGCTATGGTAACACAACTACTATAGTAATTAATCTGCTGTGGTGATTTTACAGTTGCTATGGTGACACAACTACTATAGTAATTAATCTGCTGTGGTGATTTTACAGTTGCTATGGTAACACAACAACTATGGTAATTAATCTGCTGTGGTGATTCTACAGTTGCTATGGTAACACAACAACTATGGTAATTAGTCTTCTGTGGTGATTCTACAGTTGCTATGGTAACAATAACTACAGAGTTAATCTGTTGTGGTGATTGTAGAGTTGCTATGGTAACAACAACTATAGCAATAATTGATTGTGGTGATTCTACAGTTGCTATGGTAACACAACAACTTTAGTTACTGATCTGTTGTGGTGATTCTACAGTTGTTATGCTAACAAAAGAACTATAGCTATATAAACAGATTAGTCAGTACTGTAGTGTTCTACAACTATAGGGTTTATTATACTACAATGCACCAAAGTTTACTGTAGTAAACTCTAAAGTATACTGCAGTATTTACTACAACACTACAATATGAGGCAGTTTGAATGAATGTGTTCCTCGTGTACAGGCTGACTGGCGTGATTATGCATTCAGAATGATATGAACCATTAACAGGGTGGACACATGTATATTTATTTGATCTATTAAGTCATTTATTTATTATTATTATAATTTAAGATACAGATCAGAGTAAACTTTTCTCACTATTTAAAGACATGGTCCCCATACTCCTTGTTTTGACGTCCTTCAGGGGGGGATCAAGCATTAATGAAGGGGGGTCAATTCCCACCAAACCTCCCAGTAATTCACACCCTGGCCCTGCTGCCTAGACTCTGAAGGATTCCCAAGACCTGCTTTCAGGCATCTTGCTATTCAGTCTGCTTTTATTTCCCTTTATTTACATGAGAAGCTTTGAATATGTCCACCACACGTCTGACTGTACACATGCATTGCAGAGCAAGAGCTGTTTCGGTAATGAGCACCAACACTCAGTGTCCGTGAGCCTAAATCTTTTAATTATGGAGGACGGGGTAAAGATTAGGTTCACCTCGGTCTCTCGTCAACCCGAACGTCCTGCATTATTCACCAGCAGCACATGGCTCAGGTCAGAGACAGCAGACCATCAGCGCTACTGGCTAACACACGGCCATGAAAAATGCATGACCTGAAGGCCACACTGTAAGGAATGTCAAGATGTCTAAAACTGAAGACTTAAAAAAGTCAAATCCAAGGAGTGCAAAGCTGAAGATTCCAGTAACTGCATGTTACTATAGTAAATAGTATAGTGTTACAGTGACCTTATTCAGCAGTGCGGAAGTAAGCTCTTCTCTGCAGTGTAGTTTGTTTTAGATTTAATTAATAAGAACTACAGTGCTGTATGTTGAACTACTAGAGTTAATCTGCTGTGGTGACTCTACAGTTGCTATGGTAACACAACTACTATAGTAATTGATCTGTTGTGGTGATTCTACAGTTGCTATGGTAACACAACTACTATAGTAATTGATCTGTTGTGGTGATTCTACAGTTGCTATGGTAACACAACTACTATAGTAATTGATCTGTTGTGGTGATTCTACAGTTGCTATGGTAACACCAGTATTTTTGTGATAAACAGATTAGTGAATGCTGTATTTTTCTGCAACTGTAGGGTATATTATACTACTATACACCAGTTTACTGCAGTACAAACTAAAGTATACTGCAGTATTTATTACAGTTATCAGTTAACTAAAGCATGCTGGAGAATTCATTAACAGAGTCCTGTAAATACAGTTTAATACCATAGTAAAGGTCATTCAACACTACAGTATTTACTACACACTGCCACAGTATTTATTCCATGATGTCCAAATGAATTAACAAACAAACGGCAGAATGTCACTATATACTCAAATGTAAGTGCACTTGAATCGAATCCTCTGCTAAAAACGAGCCACAAAGCTTTGCAGTGTTCATCCAAAGGCACAGCAGAAGTGTTAGCATGGAGAGCTAGCCTACATCTGTAGCCTATAGGTGTGTATGCCCGCAGGCTGATGCAGCGATGATGAGGAACACACACACACACACACACACACACACACACACACACACACACACACACACACACACACACACACACACTGGCCCCTACAGCAGCAGTGCGCAGTGACGCTTCAGGACCCCTCCGCTGGACAGCTCCGCGCATGCGCAGTGACGTCAGCGTAGCACTGATGCACGACACCGGCAAACGGGCCGTTTTTAAAGATGTCCTACAAAAATGCGGCCCTCACACGAGCATTTCACAGACGAGAGAGTGTGTGTTTGTGTGTGTGTGTGTTGGTTTGTTTGTTTGTATGTGTCCGGTCAATGCACCATAAAATCCGGCATGAGCAGGCGTCGCAGCAGACCCTCATCATGCTCGGCGTTTGTGCCGCATAACGAAAAATCCCGACAATCAGCAACTTCAGCATCACTAATGTGACACATCAGCCCTGAATACACCGAATACACCGACAGATCTGCCCTTAATGCACCGAATAAACGGACTGATCAGTCCAGAATGCACCGACAGCTCGTTACCGGTGGCGGCTCTCCGTTCACCTGCAGAATAATCATGGAGAGAGAGAAAGAACTCACCTAAAACAACCCAGACGGAGCCAGCGACTAAGGCGAAGGCGAGCATGTCTCGGTCATCGGGAAGCCTGTCGTGTGTTTCCGACACACTGCTGCCTGCATGGAGCCCGGAGAGAGAGAGAGATTACCGGGAGATGCTGCTGCCGCCGCCGCCGCTGCCGCTACCGGGGAGAGAGAGAGAGAGAGAGAGAGAGAGAGAGAGAGAGAGAACAGGTCTGACCGATCACCTCAGTCTCCTCCCTCCCTCACTGATGATGATGATGATGAAGAAGAGGATGAAGATGGTGATGATGGTGCATGAGGATCCTGAAAGATCACTGCTCATGAATTAATGCATTTTTTTTTAAATTGTAAATTCAAATTACAAAAATGTAAAACCCAATTTTCAGCAGGGTTATTTCAACACACTCAAACATGACTCACTTCAAATTACTTATTTAATAGTAGTTAAAACAGCACAATACCTTTAAACTGATAACTGTGTGTTATTATTATCATTGTTAATAATAATAATAATTATAATAATAATAATAATAATTCCTTCCATTTATATAGTGCTTTTCTGGGCACTCAAAGCGCTTTACACATGGAGGATCTCCTCATCCACCAGCAGTGTGCAGCATCCACCTGGATGACGCAACAGCAGCCATACTGCACCAGACCACACACCACACAGCAGCTGATTGGTGGAGAGGAGACAGAGTGATGAAGCCAATTCTGATATGGGGAGGGTCAGGAGGTCATGATGGACAGAGGCCAGTGGCCAGATTTAGCCAGGATGTCAGGGTTAAACCCCTACTCTTTTAACAAGGACATCCTGGGATTTTTAACGACCAAAGAGAGTCAGCACCTCGGTTTATCATCTCATCTGAAAGACGGCGCTCACTGAGCAGTATAGCATCCCTGTCACTACACTGAGGCATTAGGACTCACACAGACCGCAGGTTGAGCGCCCCCTCCTGGACTCACTAACACCACTTCTGGTCTCCCATCCAGATACTGACCAGGCGCATACCATAAACCAGGAGTCACTAGACAGCCCGCGAGGATCACATGAGTTGCCCGCAGGCCTGTTCTAATAATAGCTCACCAGTGCCGTTTACCAGAAAGCTGAGCATCAAAATCTAATATTCTTACCTTTTTTACTTTACTATAAAACACTTTTTAAATCACACTTGCATTGGTGTAAAACTGAAAATGACATGAAGTTATACTGTATATGAAAAACTTTCAGACAAATGACATGTTGCATCTTGATATTTATCTGTTTCCTACCCTGTTAAATCATTGTTGACAACTATTGTGAGAAATCATGATCAGTGTCTTCACAAGTAAATTGAGCAAATTTGTTATTTAAGTGTGCATCGAACTGGCAGCCCTTCAAATTAATCGGTACCCAAAAAGTAGCTCTCAGTTTTAAAACGGTTGGCGACTCCTGCCATAGACACTAGCATAAATACTATTGGGCTACACTGACCTTATTCAGCAGTGTGAGAGTCTGCTCTTCTGTGATGGGTTAGTTTGGTTTTAGATTTGATTAATTAATAATACAGTGCTTTAAAGTCAAGTAGCTGAATTAATCTGTTGAGGTGATTCTACAGTTGAGGTTGAGACACAAGAACTGCCTTGCATAAACATTACTAATCATGCACATATATATATACATAAAGGTGGTTCATTCCGCTGTGGCGACCCTGGAAAAATAAAGGGACTAAGCCGAAAAGAAAATGAATGAATGAATGAATGAATGAATGAATGAATGAATGAATGAATGAAAATGCATAAATATATGAAAAGGAAATGCTGGGTTATTTCAACCAATAATCACCCAATATGCTGCTTGTTCAAACTACTTATATACAATGAGTTCTTCATCAGGGGAATGCACACAACTGAATGCTAACTAATTATGTAATTACTTCATCTTAAATGGAGTAAGTTCACAGAACTCATATAGATTAGTTTTTTTTTACTTAAATGGTTTGAGTCACCTTTATTTTGGGGTTTTAAAGTGCGTTTACACTGTATAAAACTGTATTTCACACAATTCCTTGTCGTTGTCTCAACACAAAATAATTAAGTTGACAAATTTAGTTGGATTAAACATAAAACAATCAAGCTGTCCCTCAAAGAGTTGTGTTGTTTCAACTCATTTTAAATAAGTAGTTTGAACAAGCATGTAGACAAATATTCTTAGTCTACTTCCACATTACACACATGCTCATGTACAGCACTGTCTGAAGAGCAGAAAATGATTTATTCTAGAATTACAGAAGGAAAGGCAAACGTAAATATGAAGAGTTCAGATGCAAAAACCTCGAAACACCATCTGAAATCTTCTAAAATAAGCTTTTTCCTCAAGCTCCTGTGTGTATGTTCAGTAGATCCACTTTTATGTCAAAGATATGTCCTTTGCATTGCTTTTACAGTGGAATAGTTGAAGAGAAATATTGGAGGCTGAGAAACATGCTTATTTTAGATTAATATTTCAGACGGCACTGCATCTGAACTCTTCATATGTTAATATACGTTTAACTGGGTATTATAAATTTAACTCCTAACATGATCCCATGCAGCGGCTGTCTGAAATAATAAACACCCCACACTCTGAACAGACCTAACCACTGGGGTGATAAGTGAAGTTTATATTTATTAGAAAAAAAAGAACCCAATGCTGGATGTGTCCATATTTGACCCAACATTCAGCATTTTAAAGAGCACTTTAATTCACAAAGTCAATCTGATTCACTCACACAATTTAATGAAACCACTCTGTAAAAATACTGGCTCATTTCAACCCAATTTGGGTCAAATATGGACAAACCCAAATGTTCAGTTAAATTTGGACTGATAAATTTAACTCCAAAATGCCCCCAGTGGTTGGTTTTGTCCATATTTTAACCAAAATTGGGTATAAATAACCCAATACATGTTTACAGTGTGGTTTCCTGAAATGTTTAAGTTGAAGTGTATTTACTTTGTTGAAACTATAAACAACATTTAGGCTGTGTTTGTCCAGTGCTGGGTCATACGACAGCCCAGCAGATTTTTAAAGTGTGACGTAAAGCAGCTGACACAACTCAAAATACATCACTATAAACATGATTAACATAGTTTCCTTCCTCACCCCTGATGAAGATGATGATGAAGATGATGATGAAGATGATGAAGAAGATGACGATGATGATGATGCTGCTGACGATGATGGTGATGATGATGATGAGATGATGACAATGATGATGAGGATGATGATGAAGATGATGATGAAGATGACGAAGATGATGATGAAGATGATGAAGATGATGATGATGATGATGATGATGAGATGATGACAATGATGATGAGGATGATGATGAAGATGATGATGAAGATGATGAAGAAGATGACGATGATGATGATGATGCTGATGATGATGATGGTGATGATGATGATGGTGATGATGATGATGAGATGATGACAATGATGATGAGGATGATGATGAAGATGATGATGAAGATGATGATGATGGTGATGATGATGGTGATGATGATGATGAAGATGATGATGATGACGCTGATGATGAAGATAATGATGAAGATGATGATGATGAAGATGATGATGATGATGATGATGATGATGATGATGAAGATAATGATGAAGATGATGATGATGAAGATGATGATGGTGTTGATGATGATGAAGATGATGATGATGATGCTGATGATGAAGATAATGATGAAGATGATGATGATGAAGATGATGATGATGATGATGTTGGTGATGATGACAATGATGATGAGGATGATGATGAAGATGATGATGATGATGATGATGAGATGATGACAATGATGATGAGGATGATGATGAAGATGATGATGATGAGATGATGACAATGATGATGAGGATGATGATGAAGATGAGATGATGATGAAGATGAGATGATGATGATGAAGATGATGACGATGATGATGGTGTTGGTGAAGATGATGTTGATGAGATGATGACAATGATGATGAGGATGATGAAGATGATGATGATGATGAAGATGATGTTCGTGATGATGATGATGAGATGATGACAATGATGATGAGGATGATGATGAAGATGAGATGATGATGACGATGATGATGACGATGATGAAGATGATGGTGGTGATGATGAAGATGTGATGATGATGATGATGATGATGATGATGAAGATGATGACAATGATGATGATAATGATGAGGATGAAGATAGTGAAGATGATGGTGATGATGAAGGACATGAAGAAGATATTGATGATGATGAAGATGATGAAAATGGTGATGATGATGCAGTTATGAGGAGAATGGCTAAAACTCATTGGTCACGGTGTGTGTGTGTGTGTGTGTGTGTGTGTGTGTGTGTGTGTGTTTTTGCGTGAATGGGTGTGTATGAATGTTTTCCAGTACTGGGTTGCAGCTGAAAGGGCATCCGCTGTGTAAAACATATGCTGGAATAGTTGGCGGTTCATTCCGCTGTGGTGACCCCTCAGTAATAGGGGACTAAGCTGACGGAACATAATGAAGCTGATTTAATAACAGTCTACTTTGTAAACAACCCTCTGCTGGGTTATTTGAACTCAAATCTGGGTAAAATATGGACAAGCTCAAGCGTTGGTTTTCTCCATTATTTGGATTGAAATAACCCAGCAGTTTTTAACAAAAGAAGCATTGATGAGTGATGAAACACGTGTCTGTGTTAATCTTAATAAACTCATCCTAATATTAATCATGTTTCTAACCTAATATATTCACTTATGCGAGCTGTTTTAAAGAACAGTCTGAAAGTGGATCATGTATATATATATATTTATATCTGTTTATCTGTTTATTTATTAATGTTTTTCCAATATCCGGCAACTGCGTTTAAAAGGAAAGGTCACGAAATTCAGTTGAGTGTTTGTGAGCTCATGTCAGTGCTTTGCTCCTGGTCTGTGGTTTTCGCTGATGTGAGGATGCTGTGATGCTCAGCTCATCTTCTCTCCATCAGGCAGCGCTCCCGCGGGTCACGTGACACTCAGGCTACACCCTCCTGCGAGCCCCGCCTCCGCCTGTTTAACCTTGAGAGCCTCCTCTCCTTCTCCATCCTCCGGCGGGTCACGTGATGCTCCGGCGCGTCACGTGTGCTTCTGTATGCCGAATAACTGAATAAATAAATACATGACTGCATGTCATCTCTGTGCTGCTGCTGTGACCGCGCGCAGGGGCTGATGGGAAGGCAGGATGTGTGTGTTCGCAAGGACAGGCTGCTCTGTGACGCAGCTGCCGTGGATTTGCCGCTCAATCCAATGTGACCGAGCTGTCAAAGCAGATGGAGGAGCGGAGATTACCGCAGATTACCGGAGCCCCGCCCACACACAGCACACTGACACAGTAGACCAGAGAGAGAGAGAGAGAGAGAGAGAGAGAGAGAGAGAGAGAGCGTGCTCTGCCCACAGCCAGCACACTGACACAGTAAACCAGTCTGTGTGTGTGTGTGTGTGTGTGTGTGTGTGTGTGTGTGTGAGATATGAGTGACTGTGTGAAGTGTGCACGTGTGTGTGTGTGTGTTACTGACATACTTTAACTCTAAATTCACCTTAAAACACCAGTCCAGAAATCAGTTTATGGGTGTTTCCCAGTACTGGGTTGCAGCTGGAATGGCATTTGCTGCATAAAACATATACTGGAATAGTTGGTGGTTCATTCCACTGTGACAACCCCTGAAATAGAGACTTAGTTGAAGGAAAATGAAAGCTGAATGAGATGGGCAGTTTTTATAGGCTACACCTTTAGTAAACATGTTTCAGCAGATTCCTCATGTTCTTTATTTGATGGATGATCATACGTTGGTTTTGAAAATAATCCTTTTTTTCATATTTATTTTTTAAATGCTAAATTCATAACATTATTTACAATATAATGACATACAGTTCAAATGTAAATTTGTAAATAAATGCTTTGTGCTATAATAATATAGTAAGCACTCTGACAAAACTGTAGGAAATATTCTTTAGCATGTGGTTATGATCGCCATTCGATGAGCTAAAGCAGCTTAAAATGTCACTAAAATGCAGTATTTAAACCCCGCATGAGGCGACACACTGCAAACCAGGTCCACTTTTGCAGAAAAAAGATCCACCCCTTCTGACAGGCTGGCCACAGGCCTGACACCATAACCTCTCTTCATGTTTGATCCTTTTATCTGTTTTATCATCTTTAGGGCGGGGCTATCAGAGCTTTAGGGAGGGGCTCTCAGTGCTTTAGGCAAAACTACCAGTGCTTTAGGGCGGGGCTATCAATGTTTTAGGGCGCGGCCATCTGTGCTTTAGGGCGGGGCTCTCAGTGCTTTAGGCAAAACTATCAGTGCTTTAGGGCGGGGCTATCAATGTTTTAGGGCGGGGCCATCTGTGCTTAGGGTGGGGCAATCAGTGCTTTAGGCAAAACTATCAGTGCTTTAGGGCGGGGAAATCAATGTTTTAGGGCGGGGCTATCTGTGCTTTAGGGTGGGGCTATCAGTGCTTTAAGGCAGGACTATCAGTGCTTTAGGGCGGAGCTATCTATGCATTTAGGCTGAGGCTATCTGTCCCCAAAATAAAATAAACCCCAAAAATGGGATTACTCCAATGAGGGCGGGGTCAAATTGTCTGTCACAATCAGTTCCCCAGGGAGAAAATCAAGCCCCGCCCATATCTGTTACTGATCCAGAAGACAATAAGCTGGAGCACAATGTTTCATGCAGTTGAGAAACTATATTCACACATTTATAAATGAAAATATTACAGCGGTCAACATTTAAAGAGGACCAATACCTTCATCAAAATTAACAGTAATAATGTTTCAGTACCATACATCATCAACATTTATTTTTAACTGAGTTTTTATTAAACATTCCACAAACATAACACAGCACCCATCCAAAATAACAGGACAAAATAAAAATAATGTTATGATAATTATTAAATATAATTAATAGAATGGTGGCGCAGTGGGTAGCACAATCACCTCACAGCACTCAGGTTGCTGGTTTGATTCCAGCTGGGTCAGTTGGTGTTTCTGTGTGGAGTTTGCATGTTCTCCCCGTGTTGGTGTGGGTTTCCTCCGGGTGCTCCGGTTTCCCCCACAGTCCAAACACATGCGCTATAGGGGAACTGATCATTTAAGCTAGCCATAGTGTATGAGTGTGTGTGTGTGTGAATGAGTGTGTGTGGATGTTTCCCAGAGATGGGTCGCAGCTGGAAGAGCATCCGCTGCATAAAACATATGCTGGATAAGTTGGCGGTTCATTCCACTGTGGTAAACCCTGATTAATAAAGGGACTAAGCTGAAGAAAAATGAATGAATGAATAATAATAATAATAATAATAATAATAATAAAACACTGAATAAGAAACACATACAAGATATATCAATCAAAGACAGGCAATATAAAGCCATAACGCCCTCACTGTATATGTTGAAACTGAAGGCTGAATTTTGTTCTGATGTCTGAAAGTAAATACAGCCCAGCAGTGGGTTCCTGAAGTGAAACTCCTTCATGTCCTCTGTAGGGAATCTGACTTCACCAATAACCTGTTCAGACAGATCCGCATCTCTGCGGTGGTTAATTGATTGTATCCGCTTTGGTGGAACCCATCTGTTCACTACTGTCTCAACACTGAATCTGTGCAGGAAAACTACATTACCCATGATGCTTTGCAGAAAGTCCCACTCATCAGAGGCTGTGTCTGAAAGCTGGAAATTCTGCCTCTGAAGGGTGTATTTTAAGGGAGGAAGACAATCCTGTGTCCATCGCCGACATCCCACAATCCTCTGCGTGCCATCCCTGAAAGATGAATAAAAAACAAATAAATATGATTAACATCAAATAAATATGAATCACATTCATTCATATTCCTTCAGCTTAGTCCCTTTATTCATCAGGGGTCACCACAGCGGAATGAACCGCCAACTATTCCAGCATGTTTTACGCAGAAATGCCCTTCCAGCTGCAACCCATCACTGGGAAACACCCATACACACTCATTCACATACACTTACACACAAACACACACACACACACACACTCATACACTACGGCCAGTGTAGTTGATCAGTTCCCCTATAGCGCATGTGTTTGGACTGTGGGGGAAACCGGAGCACCCGGAGGAAACCCACACCAACACGGGGAGAACATGCAAACTCCACACAGAAACACCAACTGACCCAGCCGAGACTCAAACCAGTGAGCTTCTTGCTGTGAGGCCACAGTTCTGCGCCTCTGGAACAACATTCCCATCTGAATAAGGGATTTGTTTACAGTTTATGTTAAGCTTACAGAATTAAGCACTTATGTTTCATTAAGCATTTTGAACTATAAGGACATCAGCCACGTCCTCATAAACCCCCTCAATATTGTAATATCTAGGTCATATCCATGTCATTATACACATTTGTCCTTGTAAACCACTAAAACCAGTACTCACACACACACACACCGATGAGGAGTGCTGAAGTGCAAGTGCAGCTCAGTGCTGTCCTGTAATCAGTCCTCTTTGCAGGAGTGAGTGTATCTTGAGCCGTACATTAGAGTTGGGGAAGGCGCCTGTCTAAAAATACACTACAGTTCAGATGTAAGACCACTGAATGAGGAAAACAGGCGATCATAACTCTCCTCAGCCTTAACACCACCTCCAAATAAGTCATTTACCTTTGCACAATCATGAGCACCCACAACCCTCAAATTCTGAATAGTGAAATCATATTCTCAGCCAATGAGTATCACAGCACAGCACTGTGAACGGTCAGTGGAATAGTGCTGAAATTATTTTACATGTCAGACCCAACATACAGCTGTAGTCAGAATTATTATGTCTGCCTTTAATATTTGTTTTCTTTTTTAAATATTTTCCAAATGATGTTGAACAGATTGAGGAAATGTTCACAGTATGTCTGATAATATTTCCTCTTCTGGAGAAAGACTGATTTATTTTATTTGGGCTAGAATAAAAGCAGTTTTTAATTTTTAAACACCATTTTAAGGACAATATTATTCACCCCTTCAGCAATATTAGTGTTGGATTGTCTCCAGAACAAACCACTGTTATACAATGACTTGCCTAATTACCCTAACTTTACCCTAATTACCCTAGTGAAGCCTTTACATGTCACTGTAAGCTGAACACTAGTGTCTTGAAGAATATCTAGTCTAATATTATGAGCCGTCATCATGACAAAGAGAAAATAAATCAGTTATTAGAGATGAGTTATTAACACTAATTTGGACTTCAACTGTATATAAAGCAGCGGTGAACAATACAGAGAGCGTCACAAGTTGTGTTCATACCAGTACATCATTATTCATCTGCGTTTGCCTTTTACATTCTGCTTTAGTGTTTTATTGAACACCAAAGTCTGAATGTGTGAATATTAAAGCGTCGCTGCACTGAGGTATTGTTTTACAGTATATTCACACATGCAGACTTCAACAAAACACTAAAGCTGAATTATAAAGGTGAATACAGATGAGTTATAGTGATGTACTGCTATGAGCACGCTCTCTATATTGTTCACCTCTGCTTTATATATACTGGCTCTGAATGCATGCAAGCATGTGTGCAAAACAACATTAGCACTATTTAATTGACTGTCAACCAGGCACAGCTCTACAAGGTGGAAGGCCCACCCAATCAGCTTGGCCAAGATGTCAATTTTTTGCAATGCGTTTCATATTTAAGAAAGCAGCTTGCATACAATACAGTAAGTGCTTTTGATTAGAAATGTTTGCCTTTAAATCTTGCAAATTATTATTTGTAATCTCTCTCAGTATATATATTTACATGTGTGTGTGTGTTTATACTTAGCCCACCCTAAACTTCCAAGATAGAGGTAAGGTTGGTTTTATATTCGCACATTCGTTCATTTAGAAGTCTCTATACTGTTTACCACGTTAGGACTAGGTAGTAGTATAACTTGAAATCAACATTAACAAAAATTAATTTATTTGACCGTGAGCAATGTTGTACTTTGATAGTCATTGGCTGCTAATATGATTTCAACATTTAGAGTTTGCAAATAACACTTTTATGAAATTATATTATTAAGGGGGAAGTCTTTACCAACTGTACCTCTATACTTCCAAGCTGGAGCCGGGCCTGCTGACAACAGTGCTGTGCTTTGATGGTCATTGACGGATAATATAATTTCACTATTTAGTATTTGCATATACTTTTCCTAAAATAAGAAGGTAAAATCTGAATGTGCGAATATCAACTTCAGCCCAATGCCATGCGATTTCAGACCCAAAATAAAGTATGGTAAACTATATAGAGAGCATGTCACAAGCTCATAACAGCACATCATTATAACTCATCTGTATTCGCCTTTATTATTCTGCTTTAGTGTTTTATTTCAGTCTGAGTGTGTGAATATAAGCTAACTGTACCTCAGAGGTTTTGGGCAGGCTGAGGCAGCGCGCCTTGATCTCAGCCACATCTAACGTTAAACATGGCGGCTGATGAACACATTCTAAATAAAGAGACAACACAGATCCTGATGCCAGCAAGCTGTTGGAGCTGTCGCTGTGCCATCAGACACTCGATCGGGTTTTAAGGGGAATCTCACTGGACGATCCATGGGAAAACCCAGGAATCCACGGAGCAGAAACTCCACAGGAAAACACCTCGTGCTCCGGACGGCTGCGCATGCGCACCCCCTCCCGCAGCCGACACACTCACACACACCCACATGACGTCACGATTATTTCATTCTCTATTTTTTTACTTGAAACCTTGCCTAATGCTTACTTCAGCCGGGGTTTCTGCGCTGACATCACGCTTTAAAGCAGTTTTAAAGTAGTTAACCCTGCTGCTGTTCGTCTCTCTGGTGAACCCTCATTGTATTTAGTAACTTTAAGCTTCTTACAGCAAATTAAATATACAAAATGAAGAAATAAACTCAAACAGGAGCCGCGATACAGTTTCCGCAAACTCTCTCTCTCTCTCTCTCTCTCTCTGTGTGTGTGTGTGTGTGTGTGTGTGTGTGTGTGTGTGTGTGTGTGTGTGTGTGTGTGTGTGTGTGTGTGTGTGTGTGTGTGTGTGTGTGTGTGTGTGTGCAAATAGCAAACACTTGTACAATAAAAACATGCATCGACAGTGAATCCTGCAACCTAAACCAGTCTACTATCACACTCAGTTAATGTAATATCTCATGTCCTTTCGCTGAGGTCTATTTTGACTGAAATGTGATGCCCTTCATGCTTATTCTACACTACAGGTACAGAAAGACAACACTTGATCACTCAAGCATGCATGTGCTGTGTTCGCGTGCTTCAGTTTGGTTGTCGATGCTCCAGATGTGTGCAGATGTCGCTGGTTGTTGTTGTTGGTCTACTCTGCTGTATTTCTCAGGTTGGACCTGAGGAGCAGGATCTCACCTTTTCCTGGCCAACTGTATTCAAATGACGAGATATAATCATGCGGGTGTGCTGCTTATGAAAGACAGATGCGTGTGTGTGTGTGTGTGTGTGTGTGTGTGTGTGTGTGTGTGTGTGTGTGTGTGTGTGCACTGTTTTAATCCAACACTGTGAATACTACTGCTGTTAATAATATTAATAATGCATCAGGATGAAGGCTGTTCCTATCTGAATTACTCATTATATGTGGGTTCTGTTTCATAAAGACTTTTGCAAACAAAAATGGAAATTACTGGTAAACATCTAGAAAATTAATATATTCTGGCAGTTGTAAGATTGCTGTTGGCACAAAAAACCCAATATGGAACATGACAGTTGGGGGAATCATATTTTAAGAACATCTGTGTGTGGAAGTTTTTGTCCTGTAAGGAACTAAGTAGTTTTACTCTGATCAAAACTATATAAAATGAATAAATGCATAAATACATAAATAGATAGAAATAAACGAATGAATGAATACATAAATACAATCATGCACATGAACTAAATTAATAAATGCATACATACATAACAATATAGGAATTAATGAATCAATATATGTATAATATAATGTATAATATGTGTAAGATAGTGACACAGTGGTGCAGTTGGTATAGTAGGTTTTGGTTTGAGTCTCGGCTGGGTCAGTTGGTGTTTCTGTGTGGAGTTTGCATGTTCTCCCCGTGTTGGCGTGGGTTTCCTCTGGGTGCTTCGGTTTCCTCCACAGTCCAAACTCATATGCTTTAGGGGAATTGGGTAGGCTAAATTGTCTTTAGTGTATGTGTGTGAATGAGAGTGTATGGATAAGTTGGCGGTTCATTCCGCTGTGTCAACCTCAGATTATAAAAGGGAATAAGCCTATACGAAAATGAATGAATGAATGAAGGTATAAATGAATGAATATTTGTATAATATAATGTATAATTTGTGAATAATATATGTATGATATAATGATATGATGTACAAACATTCAAATGAATGAATGAACGTTCACACAAACATGCTTGTAAATGAATGAATTAATGGACAAACACAAAGTTAATCATACATGCATACAAACAAAACAAACAAATATACATGTGAATGCATGATGAATGAATGAATGAAAGAATGAATGAATGAATGAATGAATGAATGAATGAAAGAATGAATGAATGAATGAATGAATGAATGAATGAATGAATGAAAGAATGAATGAATGAATGAATGAATGAATGAATGAAATCCACTCGCAGTTCTGGACGGTTTTGAGGCCTGTGAGAAATACACATCTCGAAACCTAACATACCACAGAGCAGCACACACACATATCCAGCAGCTCCGTCATGACCCTCCTGAGCACGCTTCTGGCTGTCAGGCTTCCAGCACGGTTTCTTTGAAACGGAGACTCTTACAGGAAGCAGAGCCGGAGCAGCGGCGCCCTCTGTCGGCAGACTCTGCAACATTTCCCGGAAACCGACTGACTTCTGCAGACTGAACCCCGACCCGCTGCACTTTATACCGGCTCCATAACGAGACACTCACACACTGAACAGTGCAGAATTAACCTGCTGTCTGAATCATGATAGCACTCACAGAGTGACAGAGCCACTACACACACACAGCTCTAATACATCAACTTCACACACTGTTGGAGATTCCCCAGTACTGGGTTGCAGCTGGAAGGGCATCAACATGTGCTGGAAAAGTTGGCGGTTCATTCCGCTGTGGTGACCCCTGATTAATAAGGGAATTAAGCTGAAATGAATGAGTGGATGAACAGTGCTGTAGAAGTGTAACTGATGATTGTGAGGTTGTGTTTGGGATAATCGCATATGTGTGTGTCGCGTGGGCGTGTGTGCAGTATGCTGCTGTGGTATGCTGAGGGTGTGTGTGTGTGTGTGTGAGAGAGTGTTTATCCAAACTGAATTGTCTTCCGCACGTAGTCCGTCTCTCTCTTATACAGCATGATTTCTCGGAAATCAGCCTCGCTGTGTGGAGCGCTGCCTGTGTGCGCATGCGCCTGCTAGAGCAGGGAAAATTCCCCGCGCCGTCTTCGGCTCTATATATACAGCAGCAGCAGCAGAGCCCTGCTCACAGTACAGTTAACCTGAACTTCAGCACAGTCACTTCAGCTGTTCTTCTCACTGAGGACTTACTCACGCCTTCACACGGCCAACTCTCGCTGCGCTCTGCACTGTAGGATTTACCCTCGCTCTATTGGTGAGTGTTGTGATTATGCCTGATGTGTTCTTATATGCTGTATATGATGCTGGGTATTTATTTCACTTCAATTCCATGAAATATGGACAAGCTCGAAAGTTGGGTTAAATTTGGTCATATGCATTTAATTAACTCAGTTTACATTTAGTTTGGAATTGAGTTGAAATAATCAAGTGTGTGTGTGGATAATGTGCAGATTTCTGTTCATCCTGCCCTCTGAGGACTCTCAGTTCTGTCTGTCAGTGATGAATGCATGTTAAATGGACATTTCTGAACTCTTGTTTAGCAGAGCAGCGCGTTTCCTGCTGCTTTTACAGATTAATTGTAAATGTTTTTATTTTTTATGAATGCAGATGTACTCTTAATGTTTAATATAGTTATTTTACAAATATGAACTTACTCTTAATGTCTATTTTTAATTTGATATGTTTTATTGAAAGGAAACACACTTTACATACAATACAAAAGAAACATGACCGTTTCCTTCTGTCTGTGTTCTCTTATTCTTCTTTATCATCATTTTCCACAAATGCAGAATTAATCTTAATGTTTCTCTTTTACACGCACACATATTCAGACTTTTAAATACAAATGCAAAAGTATTCCTAAAGTTAATTTTCTTTTAACAAATGCACAATAACTCAGAGTGTCTCGTGGTGAGGTGTGAGCTAAACACACTCTTCAGCGCTGTGCGCGCCCACAGACACGCCTCCTCATCTGCGCATGTGCAGCTCCGCTAATCCTACACTTGTCTCTGTGCTGCAGAAGTCATGCCCGTGTCCAGAATGCGCATGCGCCCCTGGCTGGAGAGCAGGATCGACTCCAACACCATCAATGGACTCATGTGGGTCAACAAGGTAAAGCCGAGCGCTGCACACACTCATCAGAAGCCACTGTTCCAGCATCAGCAGAGCTTTACAGATGTGTGTGTGTGTGTGTTTGCAGGAGGAGAAGATGTTCTCCATCCCCTGGAAACACGCAGCTCGGCACGGCTGGGAGGTGGATAAAGATGCCTGTCTGTTCAAGCAGTGGGCCATTCACACAGGTGAGAGAGCTGTCAATCATCTATACCTGTGACACTGCTGTCAGTGTTTCCTTCACTGCAACTAACACTTACATAGAGTCTAAATATCTGAACATTCTGAAAGCAAGAAGCGTTTTCTAGAGAAGCAACAGATATGTAGTGTTGTTGAGTCGGCATGTGCAGTGTTGAGTGTTGTAAAGACCTCTAGTAAAGCTCTACTGAGTGCACTATACAGTAGCAGTGGATGTGACCGTAGTGCTGTTCATTTCAGGTAAATATAAGGAGGGAGTGACTCAGCCTGACCCCAAAACCTGGAAAGCCAATTTCCGCTGTGCAATGAACTCGCTTCCGGATATCGAGGAGGTGAAGGATAAAAGCATCAACAAGGGCTGCGGGGCGGTGAGAGTTTACCGCATGCTCCCCGCCGTCAGCAAGAAGATCAAGAGATCCAAGAGCCGAGACTCCCGCCGGCGGATGAAGGTGAGCGCAGCGCATTATTATAATAATCACAACACATATGTCAGGTATAGCACCTCAAGCATCCCATTTCTGGGATTTTTGTCCAAATAATTTTGGTGTAAATCAAATTTTTTATTATCAGATTTTTATAATTTTGGTGTAAATTAATTTTTTTATTATCAAATTATTATAATTTTAGTGTAAATCAAATTTTTTATTATCAAATTATTATAATTTTAGTGTAAATAAAAATTTTTATTATCAAATTTTTTAAATTTTGGTGAAAATCAAATTTATTATTATTTTTTTTAATAATAAATATCTATTAATGTGTTTATATTAGACATTTTTATGTTTTTTTTTATGTTTTTGGTAAATGTGTAAATGTCTTGAACTTTTCAGATTAAACAAACAATTTTAAAAAATCTAAATAAAGTCACTTATGACAAAAAAATGTCCTTAAAGATGCCAGCAACCAATCAAAACAGAGAAAAACAAACATAAACATATATAAAGCAGAGTCAGAGCATGTCAAATAATCAGACCAAATCAGGTGTGTGTGTGTGTTTAAACTGAAGATCTGAACATGCGCGTGTGTGTGTGTGTGTGTGTGTTATTATTCAGAGTCTGTCTCAGAAAGTAAAGCTGGAGGACATGAGCAGTGAGGACACGTCTGCAGAAATGACCCAGGAGAACACCATCGACAGCACTCAGAGCACACCACGTAAGTGTGTTCAGACCCACAGCAGCAGAGGACGCTTCCCTCATCTGTGTTAAAGGGGACAGTTCACTCTGAGATATGCAAACGTGCAGACTGAGCGGTGAAGCTGGAGTCTGATGTTCTCATGTCTTCTCCTGCAGACACTTCCAGTCCTACTGTTGGGTATGAGGTGGAGATCGGCCCTGACAGCACATGCAACGACATCTACTCTCGATTCCAGGTGTCTCCAGTGCACTCCACAGGTAATCACACACACACACACACACACACACACACACACACACACACACACACACACACACACACACACAAACACACACACACACACACACACACACACACACACACACACACACACACACACAGTACTCTTCTCCATGATGACAGCACATAATATTAGACTAGATATTCTTCAAGACACTAGTGTTCAGCTTACAGTGACATGTAAAGGCTTCACTAGGGTAATTAGGGTAAAGTTAGGGTAACTAGGCAAGTCATTGTATAACAGTGGTTTATTCTGGAGACAATCCAACACTAATATTGCTGAAGGGGCCAATAATATTGAGCTTAACATGGCTTTAAAACAATTAAAAACTGCTTTTACTCTAGCCCAAATAAAACAAATCAGACTTTCTCCAGAAGAAGAAACATTAGAGGAAACACTGTGAACATTTCCTGAATCTGCTCAACATCATTAGTGGAATACTGTGAATAAATCTGTACAGCAGAGCCATATTAATAGTGTTTTCTCTCCTTCTTCTTCCTAAACGCAGACCTGGAGGACAGCGAAGCCATCTTAGAGGTGAGTTTACCCTCCGCTCTGCTCACATTGTGCTTTTTCGTTGACAGGAATACCCGTTTCAGTTCTAAACGCCTGTGATTGGCTGTAATGTTAACGCTGATAGACTTTAATCCAGCCTCAGGCAAAACCCAGTGTGTAAAGTTCTGTGTTTTGCTCTGGCAGCTCACTCGGCAATTGGAGCGCGATAGTTCGCAGTGGCTGCAGAACTTTGGAAAGGGGTTCCTGGCCAATGAAGTCTGCACAACAGAGTCTCTGAGCCCTGAGAGCCAGTGGAGTGTAAGTTCAGGTAAATGTTGAACACTTTAGGAAACACACTCGTCTCTCTCAGCACTACTGCATCTCACTGGTGTTTTCATCAGGGGAAAGAACGCTTGTTTCGATCTGGTTTCTAGTCCAGATATCTCAAAACGTGCTGGTTTTGTCAGATGATTTGGCTTGTTTTAGAGAGAAACTCTCTTCATTTCGACTCATTGCTTCTGAAAACAGCACTATATGTTGTGCTTGTCTAGAAAACGCTGACTGATTTAAGAGTTTGTAGATATTTGGACTAGAAACAAGACACGACCCCTCAGAACAGCATGTTTTGCAGTGCAAAATATTCTCCCTTCTGTGAAATTCAGAATATTTAGACATTATATTTAGTGAAGTAAAGACTATTTTCAGAGGATATTTTTATAAAGAATTTAAATGAATGAATAATTTTTAAACGGTTAATGTTACCTGCTTTAAACAATACAGTAGCCTCGCGGTTCAGCCAATTAATTGTAAATAATTACAGAAATATAATACACAAACGTGCATGAATGTAATGTTTTTAATTCTTATTTGCACAGTCAATAAAATGCCGATATTGCACATTTTCTAGATATACACTACTGGCCAAAAGTTTGAGTGTAAATGTTTTAAAAACAGCTTCTCCTGCTCACCAAGGCTGCATTTAATTCTTTAATAATACAGCACAAATAGTGAAATGTTATTGCACTGTAGAATAACTGTTCAAAATAGTTTATGATTTAATAATAATTTATTCCAGTGAGTTTAATGATGCATTTTCAGCTTCATTACTCCAGTCTTAAAAGTCACATGATCCTTCAGAAATAACTCTAACGTCAATTATTATTGTTGTTATTATTATTATCAGTATTATTATTATTGTTGTTATTATTATTATTATCAGTATTATTATTATTGTTGTTATTATTATTATTATTATCATTATTATTATTATTATTATTGTGATTATTATCATCATTATTAATGTTATTATTATAGTTATTATTATTATTATTATCATCATTATTAATATTATTATAGTTGTTATTATTATTATTATTATCATCTTTATTCATATTATTATTGTTGTTGTTATTATTATTATCATCATTATTATAAATATTATTATTATTAATGGTAATAGTAATAAAGGCAATAATGACTGGAGTAATCATTTAATTTGAAACTACATACAATATGAAAGCAGTTATTTAAAATTGTAATAAATATTTAACAATTTAACACCTTTTTTATATTTGATAAATGCCGCCTTGATGAACACATTAATTTAAAAAACATGAAAATAAAACAGACTTTTGTCAGGTAGTGTATATACAGCTAACAAAAACAACTGAAGATCCCAGTGCAAAAATGATGACACCCAAATGAATATGTTGGGGGAAAATATTAAATAATTTTAATAAGCGAAAATCAAGATAAATAAAAAACATATAGAATTTAGTTGAAATATTATGATCTGTAAATGTATTTAAATATAATCTCTGTCCGGTGAGCAAACTCTTAATTTAACAGATATAACCGTTTAATAATCTATATTCACGAAGAAATGGACACAAGCAACTCTGTGTGTGTTTGAGCACACCCGATGAATAAATCTGCATGTGAATGATATAATAGCTCATGCATGTGTCTAGTGTTGCTGTACATCTCCAATAATATAATAACTCATGCACGTTTCTCTTGTGTTTGCAGGAGAGGAGCTCGAACTTCGTCTGTACACAGAACTGACCCCAGACCTGCGCAGCGACTCGTACACATACACAGAGTTGTGGAACAGCAGCTCCATGCCTCAGAGCATCTGCTGAGACACACACACATGCATGCACACACACACACACACACACACACACACACACACACTCCACCTCAAACCTCGGAGCCTCATTCCATATTTTCTGGACACCTGGAGACCTCAGTCCTGCTTTCTGGAGATCTTCCAGAGACTCTGCAGGAAATGCTCTTTCAGCTACTCGTCTGAATATCTGACAATACTCAAAGCAGAAAGCTTTTTCTAGACATGCAGACACAATATTTACTATTCACAAATGCAATTATAAATATAAACTATTAGAAAGTATAGTTATTATCCTTTTATTATTATTATTTAACTATATAAAACAATATAATTATATAAAAGAAATAATAATTATTATTACTATAACTCATTGTCAGGTTATTCTGCTTGTTTTAAGGATAAACTCTCTTCATTTGGACTCGTTGTTTCTGAAAGCAAGACTTTATTTACTGCTCATCTAGAAAAAGCTTCTTTATTTATGAGTTTGCAGATATTTGGACCAGAAAGGAGACACACACACACACACACACACACACACACACTCTTGAGCAGAAGGCAGTGTTGTGTGTGTGTGTGTGTGTGTGTGTCTGCATTTGTACAGAAGTGTGTGATCCTGTAATCTCCTGTACTGTGAACAGCGTCCGTTATGTGCTGGTGTCAGCATTTATTGAACTCTTCAATACTCGATGCAGAAATCACGTCACTCTTACAGCTTCAGTCATCTTCATCCATCATGTCTTGGCTTGTGTACTCTTCAGTGCACGATTTGATATCAATGTTGTATATGAGAATATCTGTGAATATCTTCATATGTACACACACTCATGAACGCACACACACCTCAAGCGGGGCTGTTGTGTATGGGGATGGGTTCTATGTAAATATTGTAAAAAGTATTTGTAATAAAATCTTAAAATATGGATTTGCTGGTGTTTGTGCTGTATGGTGTGTGTTTATCATGTCATGATTACAGTGATGCACTGCGGGAAACTCTAAAACCTGCTCTAAACCGGGAGGAGGAACTACTTTATTAGAGAAGAAGCCCGTCATTTATTTGTGCATATTGTTGTGCACGCACACACATTTAAAATAAAATCCAATATTAGTTTTGGTAAAAGCATGCACTCGCTCTCCATATTAACTGAAGTATATGCAAACGGCACATATAGAGTCTGTTTTTCCTTTATTAATATTATAATATTATATTATTAAATTATATTATTAAATTATTAAACATTACATACTCTATTCTAAAACATAATCACTTACAAAAAGCTAACACTTATTCCAATATCATATATAAATCATAGAAAGTAATACATAAAGAGGCGATTTATTAGGAAATGACATTTATTATTTATTAGGAAGAAAATCCTACTTTAATAATAATGATGATGATTATCCAGTAGGATCCTGTTTATTTATTTTTATTTTCTGAAAAGTCTACAATTTGACACAAGTAAACCACTGCAGAAATGTTCTAACAGCAGGCTCATGTCATAGACCAACACAACCTCACGGCAGTTCGTGACTTTTTGCTTTAGTGGCTAATTCGTATGAATTCCACAATCTAATTCGTAAAATTTAGTACGGTTTGCTCATCACCCAATGACGGTTAAGATTAGAGGTGGGGTTGGGTGCCACGCCTCCTTTTTAAAATCATACAATTTCGTTTGGCTGAACTCGTACGCATTATCCACTAAACTGACAACACATAAGATACTTACGTTTCCCCATGAGATTATGCTGCATATCCAGCACAGATACTTCATAAATAACCCGGTATAAATGAAAGCATTAGCGTATGCTGTGTGTTTTGTTTTCACAATCTTTGGAGACTTAACATAAATCCCGCTTTTAAATAACAGCTCACCTATAGTTTATCATGAGCCACGGCTGTGTTCAAAATGACTTCGATGTTTTCAAAGTGCACGGCAAAGGAAGCACAATTATGAACATGAAGATCGCTAAAACTGAAGTGTAGAAATACTCTGAAAGCAAAGAACAGCTAAGAGAGACGAGCTTAATGTGTTTTATTTTAATCAGTCCAAGTTTAAATGTTAGAATGTTCTAAATGAATAGGGCATAGGGGGATAAGTAGGAATAGAACACAGCCAGGAACTCTGTTTCTAACTACAGCTCCAGAGGTGTAGATGCAAGTGTACACGTTTGTGACGCAGTTGGCGAAGGTTTGTGGGAATGATGGATTTAGGAAACACTAAATCATTAAACTACGTTTGTAACAACGGAACTTGTGACCTCAGTTGGCTATTGATGGTTTTTGGAAACGCACCCCTGGTAAAGTCCGAGTTACTGCACTTTATATAGTGTAGAACTGTGTCAAATCTGCTTTACATTGACGAACGGGGGAAATAATAATAATAAACAGCCATAACAATATTTCAGATTGTGTTCAGGCGTCTGCTGGGATCAAATTTTCTTAATTGCTGAAGCTTTTATCATGTAATAAAAATGCAGTATTTGAAGGATTGTACTGAATATAATGAATATAAATGTAAGCTGCAGCACAGTTTATCCTAATAGCAGATAGACTTATCTCTCAGAAAACATCATTCAGCTTATGAAATACACCTTTAAAATACATTATCATTACAAATCCATCATGAAAAGTGTTTTATTTGAAGTATGCTGAGTGTTTTTGCACAAGACTGACATGTATAAGTGAACAAACGGCTATAATGCTAATGATATATGTAATTATGGCATGCCATCAGCTCGGTTCACAGGCCTTATGTAAGATCTTTTGTTCCCCATAAACAGGTTTGAAACTGGAATAAAGCACTCTGACTCTTCCACTGAACTTCAGAGGTGAAATAAGGAGATTTCAGTCATTACTGAGTGGAAAAGCGCTTTATTACTGTTATTATTAACACACAGAGCTCATGCAGAGGTCACTCCAGCTCAGGAGAGTAAATCAACACAGTAAACAGCAGCGGTAAACACCCAGCTTTACACTGGCGGAGAGCTTCTGTCAGGCGCCTGGAGACTCTCTGAAACAAAGAGATGAAGAGGAAATGAAGTGAGTGTGGTGTGTGTGTGTGGTGTGTGTGTGTGTGTGTGTGTGTGTGTGTGTTTTAGAAGACTAGTTTTCTCAAAGTTAAAGCTTACAGACACACACACACACACACACACACACACACACACACACACACACACACACACATACACACACACACACACACACACACACACACATACAGCATGAGAACACACACCTCACACACACAAACATAAACACAGACACACATACACACACACACACACACACACACACACATACAGCATGAGAACACACACCTCACACACACAAACATAAACACAGACACACATACACTCATATTCTGCATGAGGACACATACACCTCACATGCCTCAAAAGGTCGCTGGTTTGAGTCTCGGCTGGGTCAGTTGGTGTTTCTGTGTGGAGTTTGCATGTTCTCCCCGTGTTGGTGTGGGTTTCCTCCGGGTGCTCCGGTTTCCCCCACAGTCCAAACACATGCGCTATAGGGGAACTGATCAACTACACTGACCATAGTGTATGAGTGTGTGTGTGAATGAGTGAGTATGGGTGTTTCCCAGTGTTGGGTTGCAGCTGGAAGGGCATCTACTGTGTAAAACCTATGCTGGAATAGTTGGCGGTTCATTCTGCTGTGGCGACCCCTGATAAATAAAGTAACTTAGCTGAAGGAAAATGACTGAATGAGTGTTCATGAAGACTGCAGAATGATGCAATAAAAATGACTGTGAATAATTGTTTAAGAAGTGTTGTGATGTATGTTAAAGTGTACCCCCCCCAACCCCCCAGTTAAAACTGGTCTAAAACCGCCACTGGTTTTGAATGCTTCATTAAGCAGCAGATGTGAGAGGTTCTGCATTTTGTCTGCAGTTTGGAAGAGAAAAATAAGAGCAGGACAGGAGTCAGCACTGAGTTATGTTGTGTTTCCGTTTCCTTATGTAAGGTCTGTGAGATATTTTCGGGGCCGGCAGGTCTCAGCATGACCTGAGTGAATCACTGGGTTTGATGAGAGGGTTCTTATCATCCTGATCTTCTGTAAACGCAGAGCTTCTGCTTGAGTCACAGGGTTTCTCCCCGAATCTTCAGCCGCTCTGCTGGTTTTCCCCAGAGTTTACAGAACACTCCATCATTCGGTGTCTGTGAGGATCACGTGTGTTTAAAACCGCCGTATTGACCTTATTCTAGATTTACGCGCGAATAATATTTCCAGCTCAACACTTCCGGCTTCTTTCACTTTGAGAGGTTTAAAACAGCTCGCTCTGCTGCTTGAGGACGATACTGTCTCGTTGTATATTCTCCTCTACATGGATAGTCAGGAACACACTTGTTTGTCGTTTGACTGTTTATTATTCCTAGTCATTTCTCTCATATATGAAACTGATTCTGAAGATCTAAAACAATTGCAGAAATGAGTGTACTTCCGCATCACAGGATGAGGCTAACAGCGCATTGATTTAATGTGTTAAACTGTTCTCTGATATCTGTGAGGAAGGTGCACTGCAAAACAATATATGGAGAATTAGTCCTGACAGCGTATGTTTCCAGCTCACTGTAGCTTATTAAACTAGGCTAATCATGTCATAACTTCATTTGATGAGTCAGTTTAACATTATAAAAGTTCAATGGACTCATAAGGTTGATTTGATTCAGCTTCAAATGTTAAGGCAACCAGGATTTATATACAGTGTGATGTAGAAAATTCAGCTGGTGACTTTTATTGACATTTTAGTGGTTTAAAATCATACTATAATGTATAATGAAGAATCTGTAGAGGAATACATGTGTACAATAGCAGTAAATGTGCTGCAGTTTATTACAGGGTTTCTGTAGAGTAATATTCAACACCAACACACACTATACAGCACTGCACACTATTACACACGCGCTGAACACACACTCTTACAGATTAAACATTGTTGCAGGAAAAATCAAGACCCGATAATGCAGTTCAAAAGCAGAAATAAACATGAGGGTGTGTGACTTAGGTAAGTACAAAAACTGTCCAGAGATGATTTTTACATGCTGATTTATAACCACAGGAAATACCCCTAGAACGACAAGCTCAGTGAGTTTCGACCATATTTGGAACGCATATTAATGAGCTGGCTTCTCTCACACACACACACACACACACACACACACACACACACACACACACACACACACACACACACACACACACACACACACATAGCATTGTGAGCTCTGAAATAAACATATTGTGTTGGGGATGAAATATAATAAATCAAGATTATACAATATATTGACAATAAAACATAAATAAAAACTTTTTATTAACCACACTAAAATGCTATTCTCAGTCTTCTCCAATCCACAGATAAACTGATAGATCCAGTTCCTCGAAGCAGAAAATGATGGAACTCTTCCTTTCCAGAATAATTCACCTGCACTACAGCATCAGTGTGTGAAAGAGGAATCCTCCTACAGTCAGTGTATTCGACCCGCAGCTCATCAGAGTCAGATCAGAAAGAGCTTAATTATCTGGTGTTCTTTATTATCTGGTGTGGGGAAAAAATGAAGAGGGGGTGAATAATTCTGACTTTAACTGTATGTGTATAAAAGTGTAAGTAGTGATGTTTGTTTCACAATTACAAGAGTTGAGCTTCTCAAGGGGAATGCATACCTCAGCTCTAATTAAGTTAAATAATAGACAATAAGGTCAAGAATCTTGGTGTGACTCTGGAGTCTGATCTGAGCTTCATTAGTCATGTCGGAGCAGTTAGTAAATCAGCATACTGTCCTCTTAAACCCATTGCATTAGTTAGATGGTTTGTTTCCGGTGAGACACTTGTTGATGCTTTTATCAGCAGCAGGGTGGATTACTGTAACGGCCTCCTCACTGGCCTCCCCAAACACACAGTCAGACAGTTACAGCTCATCCAGAACACTGCGGCCTGGATTCTGACCAGAACCAGAACATCAGAGCACATCACAGCTGTCCTCAGGTCTCTACACTGGCTCCCAGTTACAGTCAGAATAGAGTTTACAGTATTATTACTGCTCTATACATCACTGAATGGCCTAGGAGCTCAATCCATTACAGATATGCTGACTGAACACACACCTAACAGATCACTCAGATCATCAGGATCATATAAACGGTCCCACTTTATATTAAGTGGCCTTAACTAATATGTACTTACACAGGATTTAATAGTTTGTTACAATGTACTTATTGTGTAAATACATGTATTTATTGTGTACTTATGATTAAATAACTGTATGTAATTACATCTGTAATTAACTTCTGTAATAACATTTGTAAATACACTGCAGACCATTCCCTACACCTTAACCCACCCATAAACCTACCCACACCACCAAACCTGTCCCTAACCCAACCCCTATTCCCAAAGCAGATGGTGTTTCTGCGCTCACCTGCTGATCCTGACGGGCATGTGCGTGTAAACGACTTTTCATCTCGTTTGAACATCTAAATGAATCCCAAAGTCTATTAACCTGATTGTATTTTAATGACATTACAACATCGATGCTGTAAAAGGAACCATACAAAATGGAAACATTAACAGTTCAGTACAGGAAGAAGCACCAGCTCTGCATATACCCTATTGCACATCATATCTCTGTCCATAATCTGCACAAATATTAAGCTGAAATCTGTTGCTACTTGGCAAAGAAATAGCCAAATCATCAGCATGTAGTGATTCATTATAGCACCACCAAGCACACACCGCCAGTCCTACAGTCAGTTACAGTCCTCAGACCACTCATTCATGTGCACATTATGAAGAGCAGGTGACCGTAAACATCCTTGTCATACTCAATTACATACTTTAAATATGTCAGATACAGAACTGCCCAACTTCCTCCGCATACATTCATTAGTATATCAGTTAGTTAAAATGCTTTAATTGGACTGCCTAAATTTCTTTTCTTATTTAAAAACATTCCAGTGTTTATATCAAAATCAGTTATTCAGACTTTATTTTCAGAATTTATTTGGAGCGGAGGCCCAGCAAGGATTCAGAAATGATTTCTCCAGCAACCCAAAAGATTAGGCAGATTTGCTTTTCCCAATATTTTAATTTTACTACTGGCCAGCAAACAGTCATAGCATCTTATATTGGAGCCAGTCCCATTACAGTCTTCGCTGATGGGTTCCAGCATGGGTTGTAATGGAATGTGACTCTTGTAGCAGTTTCTTTACCATCCTCGCTGTGCTCATCATTGTCTATTAAATATTCTCGTTTTTCTTCTAACCCCCTGATCTTACATAGTCTATGAATTTGGAAACAATTAAGAAAACATTTCGGTTTTCAGGTTGTCGTGTTCGTCTCCTATATATACACATCCTTCTTTCTGCCTTCTGTATCAGATGCAGCATTTGTATTATGGTTTAGAAGAGGAATATATTGTAAATATTAATGATCTCTTTCACAAGAACTTATCTCTTAGAAAAATTCAGGCTCCCAAAAACTGCCTTCTTTAGATTTTTGCAGACCCGGGAATTTATAAGAAATACATTTTCCCGCTTCCCCCATACACCTCTTAACCAAGAGATTGATCAGATGTTGAAAAATAAAAGTTTCCAAGGGAAACCGACATATATAAAACCCTTTTCTCATTCAATATAATGTCAGATTGATCATCTTTGTCTGAAATAGAATTAGACTGGCTCTCAGACGTTAACCCTGTTTGTTCAGATGATGAATGGTCAAAAGTTCTTCGTCGTGTGCATATCTGTGCTCGCCTTTCACTGATACACTTTAAACTATTACACAGAACTCATTGGACAAAAATTCAACTATCTAAAATAAACCCAGAAATTGATCCCACTTGTGACAGATGCAGAGGCTTGCTCCAGAGTTAATCTCTTTTTGGACATCAATCTTTAAATCTCTTGTCATATTATTTTCTTCTAAAATCTGAACCGTGTCCTTTAGTGGCAGTGTTTGGACTCAAACATGTACTGCTGTCATCTCTGCAGTCAAATGAGTCATTTATTCATTTATTCATTCATTCATTCATTTTCTTTTCAGCTTAGTCCCTTTATTAATTCGGGGTCGCCACAGCGGAATGAACCGCCAACTTATCCAGCACGTATTTACGCAGCGGATGCCCTTCCAGCCGCAACCCATCTCTGGGAAAGCCTTTTGCTTATTAATTGCTAAAAGAATTTTATACTATTGAACTGGAAAACCCTTTTCCACCCAAACACTTTATTTGGATGTTTGACCTGTTGCAGTTTATTCCAATAGAGAAAATGAGATATAGAATTAATGGCAAAACAGAGGATTTCTACACAGCTTAGCAACCTTTTCTGTGGCATTTTAAGAATAGCTTTATATATATCCTGTCTTGCATATCTAACCCTGTCTGTGTCTGTCTTTATTCTAAACTTAAACTTATCTAAGAGTGTATTAGGAAAAGAAATTGCGTGATAGCTTACATTTAAAACAAATGGCTTACCTGTTAATTTATTATTATTATTATTATTATTATATGTGTATGTATGTGTGTGTGTGTGTGTGTGTGTGTGTGTGTGTGTGTGTGTGTGTGTGTGTGTGTGTGTGTGTGTGTGTGTGTGTGTGTGTGTGTGTTTTATTATAGTTTGGTTTGTTTGTTCCTTTTTTGTTGTTGTTGTTTACTTTGTTTTCATCTCAAGATGGTTCAGGGAGTAAGGGTAAGGAATGTGTTTAATTACCACGCAATATTTCTTTCCTCAACATGGTGAAAATAATGTATAATGGTTTATCTGTCCCTCTCTTGTAATACCTCTCTGATCGAGAATTGTCAATAAAAAGAGTTAAACTAAAATTCTATTATTAAGTTTTCCTCTTTGTTTTAATTTACTTAAATGTATTTCAGGATTAACCGTATCAAAAGCTTTAGAGGCATCAATAAAACCAATTATAACTGATGAATTTTGACCTTATTCTTCAATGTGGAAGATTGAAACTTCTGATTCAGCTCCCTATGAGAGAAATGAATAATAAACGGCAGAAAACGGTCAAACTACTCGCTCTACCAACAAGTGTGTGCATGACTACACAGACAAAGCAGAATAATACAATAAGGAACAGTCAGTGTGCAAAACCAAGCAGCAGAATGAGCTGTTTCTACATCCAAAAATGAACAGAAGTGAATGAGACTGGAGATCTCCAGCTAAAAGATTCAGATGACTGCACCCGCTCATACACGGAGAATAAGATGAACACAGTTCTACTGCTCTCCTTACCGCTTACAGTAAATACACAATCAGTGCTGCGATACGATTTAAAACCAAAATGATTATCAGTGTTCCCCAGAAACACCTAATCTAGTAATATAATTCCCTCCAAAACCATCGACACCACACTCCAGCCGTATCCTGAATAACAGGCAACAAGCTCACAGACAGCACAGACTCAGGCAACAGTGCAACATAAAACCACAAAGGCAAAATGCAAGGAGGACGACGCGTCTCACACTCGTACATTTGAGGTGTTCAGCAGTAATTTGATCTGAACCCCCAGTTTTTCCTTCCTCAAGCTGCATTATTGCCCTCATTATAGTCACGCTACAGTACATGCCTCCAAACCAGAACCCAAATCCACTGTGTCTGGCTCACTACTATTACAACAGATTACAGTGTGTGTGCAGAAATACACTTACTGTGCGCACTGTCTTCTGAGAGAGACACACACACACACACACACACTTTTCTGTATCTGATGATCAACAGTAATAATGCCTAATTGTACAATCAGGGAGAAACAGCGACACTCAATAATGATGATCTGCCGTCATGACCATAATAAGTCATGATAAGTGTATTGAGTTTTAGAAAGAATCCAAAGCATTCTCCCAAACTATGTGTCAGAATCAGATTTGTCATCAACACTGACTCCATTTGCTGAAACAGACTTAACATCAGCCCAGAGTGAATGAAAACGACCCAGCAGCACACAAGGGTTAAACATGCTCGTCTTTATCATATAATAAAGTTGTGTAATATGCTGTGACTAATGGTGTCTTTTATTGTGCTGTAGTTAAGTGAGCCGCCGCATCACCACGTGCTGGATCAACAACACCAACCGTCAGGACAGAACTTACTCACAGAGGAAAGCAGATTCATTTCAACCCTCAGCATCATTTACATCACATTCCCATTATAACGGCCTGACCCACATCCACGAGCACTCGTGAACACTGAGAATGTCAACAGTTAAACAATCTACAACACACACATCTAATAAACCAGCTCAAACCGTGCAGCATACACACACACACACACACATCACAGTTCACAGACACTCGCCTGTGGGGCTCTGCATGTCTGATCTCTCCACTTTAGGAAGTTATCTAACACTAGTTTTATCGACAGTCTTCTCTGGAATTTGAGTTATTCGATGGTTTTGTTTTATAGTTTCCCTCGAATGCTGACTTCATGAAGCAGTTCACCTGTAAACGCAATCACTGAACAACACACACACACACACACACACACACACTACTGCACTGCTTTGAAAGAGTGATCACTGCCACAGAGATCAACTCACACCACTCTTCATTCATTTTCCTTCGGCTTAGTCCCATATTTATCAAGGGGTCACCACAATGTAATGAACCGCCAACTATTTCAGCATATGTTTTACACAGTGGATGACCTTCCAGCTGCAACCCAGTACTGGGAAACACCCATACTCACTCATTCTCATACACACACACACACACACTCAAACACTACGGCCAACTTAATTGATCAAAAGCGGAGCACCCGGAGGAAACCCACGCCAACACGGGGAGAACATGCAAACTCCACACTGAAACACCAACGGACCCAGCCGAGGCTCAAACCAGCGACCTTCTTGCTGTGTAGTGATTGTGCCACCCACTGCGCCACTCGCGCTGCCCCTATTGAACAGTTATGGTAAGTTATTTGTTGATGAGCTCCAGGTTTGTCTTCAGCACTGGATAATCTAATGTATCTGCACACACACACACAATATTGCAGAGCTTCCTATAGAAACATGAATGTAAAGGAGAGATGTGTGAGCTGTGCTGGAGTGTACACTATAAATACACACACATATACATTAGCGTCTCCGTTTCCCCAGAGCTATATATTTTGCGGCTGTGTGCACAGCTAAACTGAACTGCACACATTCACAAAGAAACACAGAGAGCAAATCAGGAAACAGAAATGAAGAAAAAAACCGCAGAGAAGCAGACGGGGAAGACTGATACCATCCGCCAACAGTTCAGAAAGTGATTTACTGCTGCCTGTTATTCACAAGTCTTCATGCTGTATGGAAAGTCAGACAGATGTAGAATATCAGCTCTCTCAGCCGCTCGCCCTCATGTTTAGCCTCTGACTTCAGCTGGAGTTCATCTGCATTTCTCTTCAGCTACAACTAAACAAAACATTTGAGTTCTGACTGAAACCTGCTGAAGATGTGTGAGGTGTTGTAAACGGACATATTTATTTACGACTGTGAAATGTAAAGTTAGAGAGTTCAGTCACTATGATCCAAATACCTGCAACTAGTCCACTAGCTTTCCTGCTTTTAAAAGCCTCGTAAAAATGTGTGTGTGTGTGTGTGTGTGTGTGTGTGTTTTTCTTTTATCTGATTCATTTGTCTTGTGTCTATTTAGTTTCTGCTATGTACTTATACTTGATTTGTGTGTTTTTATTTGTTTTGTTTTATTTGCTCTCATCTTTCAGATTTTCACCTTATGCTGATGCTGTTTGTAATATTTGTTTATGCTTTCTTATGAAAACTGCTATATAATTAAAATTATGATTGTTCTAATTGTTGTTATCACAATTAATGTTGTTGTAGCTATTACTATTAATATGTTACAATAATAATCATAATAATAATAATTAATTTTCCTTCGGCTTAGTCCCTTATTTATCAAGGGGTCGCCGCAGCGGAATGAACCGCCAACTATTTCAGCATATGTTTTACACAGCGGATGCCCTTCAAGATGCAACCCACCACTGGGAAACACCCATACACACACACACACACACACACACTCATACACTACGGCCAGTGTAGTTGATCAGTTCCCCTATAGTGCATGTGTTTGGACTGTGGAGGAAACCGGAGCACCCGGAGGAAACCCACACCAACACAGGGAGAACATGCAAACTCCACACAGAAACACACACTGACCCAGCCGAGACTCAAACCAGTGACCTTCCTTCTGTGCAGCCACAGTCGACACAACTGAGCCACCATGACGCCCTGGTTATTCTTGTTGTTATAATTATTTTTATTTACATTGTTTGTTTATTATTATTATTATTATTATTATTATTCAGCTGAGGGTGTGTGTACTCCTGAGAGGCTGAAGGTGTGGTGAAACACGAGGGAATGTTTCTCAGATGCTTGGAGGATGATCTGATCTGCTGTTGATCACTCCTCCTGCTTCCACAGAAACCCACAGCTCATCTCTGACTGTAAACAAGGAAGGAGAAGAAGCTGTATTTCAGGTTTGAGCCTCATTCACTCACTGCGCTGGGTTTAGTTTGGCAGAGAATCAAACGTCTGCAGACTGAAGAACCGGTCTGAAGCTCAGCAGCGGTGGAGGACACACACACACACACACACACATACACATCCATACACGCATGCATACTCTCTCTCACACACACAAAAGCATATTCTCTCACACTCAGACATACACATATAACACTAACACACACACACACACACACACACACTCACAGTGTGGGCCCAGATTTCGAGCATCAGTTTAACAGCATTTCTTGTTTAAATGTCACCAGACTCCATCATCTGCTCTCAGTGATGTGGAACAGCTCCTTCATGCTTTCATGACCTCTAGGTTAGACTACTGTGCTGTGTTGTTGTGTGTGTGTGTCCTGCAGGCCTGATCAACACACTCCAGCTGTTCAGATGCAGCTGCTAAAGTCCAGACCACAGAGATGAGATCATGTTACTCCAGCTCTGTCATCCCTGCATTGACTGCCTATTGTAGATCATAGAAATGGTAAAATCTTACAGACTCCCTGCAAAAGCCCTGAACGGCTGAGCTCCCCAGTATTTGATAGTATTTTGATCATACTTAATAATTATAATAATAATAATAATAATAATAATAATATAATAACAATAATAATAATAATAATAATATAATAATAATGTTAATAATAATAATAATAATATAACAATAATAATAATAATCATCATCATCATCATCATTAATATTATTATTAAAGTATGATCTTTTTTAAATTTCCTAATAAATTATAAACATGAAATTTAATTTCTAAATAAATCACCTCATTACTTATTTATTTTTTATGTATATGATTTATAGATGATATTAGAATATGTGTTCGCTTTTTGTAAGTGATTTTATGTTTTAGAATAGAATATGGAATATTCTCAATAATATTTGTAAAGGAATATACATATATTTCAGTTAATATGGAAAGTGAGTGCATGCTTTTACCAAAACTAATATTGGATTTAAAATATAGTTTGTTTGTTTTGTAATTGTTTTTATTTGCAGTTTTGTTTTATTTCTCAAAGCGTAATTTTCCCTTTGCAGTTCTTATTTTTGCTAGCAAAATAAAATTTATTTCCTAAAAATAATTTTTATTTATTGCATTTATTTATTTATTTATTTATTTTTGCTTAACACTTTAGTTTTGTTTGCAAAACTTTCTTTTATTTTGCAATAAGACTGACTCCATAGAGTTTAAACATGCAGAGTCCGGTGCAGAAATGACATGCTCCTCTGGGAATGGCCGTCTGCTCTTCTGCACAGATATTGGGGTTTGGTATGAGTTTAAGCTGTTGGTAGGTCACGCCCACTCTCTCCCGACTGACCAATGGCCTGAGTGGAAAGTTTTAGTGGGAGATTTCCTTTGCCCCCCCGTCACTAGTTATCTGCCTTATGGGCTGTCCTGATGTGGATGGAGAAGTGTTCACTCACAGTATAACAGAATGCAAACCATACGAGTTATCATCCTACATACCATACAACACCACCATACTAAACACAACAGCTTTATGAGTACATGAAACATCATTGATGCGTTTCTTCCTTATCTACTGACTGGAAAGACCACAGGACAGAACACACAGATGACCAGCACACACATTTAACACACTCAGCAGGGACTTTGGGAAGTTTTAAAAGTCTCCCTCTTCATCAGTAATGTGTTTTCAGATGGGCGAAGTGTCTCTGATGCTCATGCTAGGAGATAAATTGTCACCGAGGTTTGCAAGCTTTCAGACTGGTTGGAGTCGCGACTCGTAAAAGTCATGCGTACAGTAAGATATATCTGCTCCGGGGAGTCATCAACTGTTCCACCTACAACCTCAGATGATGCACTGGACCCCAGCGGCTTCAGTTTACTACAACTTCAGCTGCTGTAGCGTGCGTCACACAATCGCCAGTGTTACATGCTGTAGACATGAAGATGAATCCAACTGAACACACACACACACACACACACACACACACACACACACACACACACACACACACAGAAATAGCAGATGAATGACGTGTGGACTGTGTTGCTGTCATGTTTCAGTCAGTTCACTCTTTACACAATACCATGATGAAGATGATGAAGGTGTGTTTCAGACACTCATGAGGAGTCTGCTCTGAGCTCAGCATCTGCAGTCAAACACCAACCCACACAGCACATGTTTTCTCAGCTCTGGGCCACACAATAACTTTTCCCTTGGCACAAGTACCACAAACAATGACAGTGCTGAAGTGGCCCATATCTGGATTAAAGACAAGGTCCACATATGGGCCATAACTGGCCCAAATCCCAGCCAATTTATCACCTTAACTGACCTGGAACTGGGCCAAGACAGGTTTATTATTGGTACCGGTTCTCAGCTATAAGTTAACCAGATCAACACCACCCTTTATCCAGAAACCCTAAAACTGAGCCATAACCCAGCCTAATGTCACCTGAACAATGTGAACATCACTACACTGATCTGGGCCACACACCTCCATCCACAGCTGGCCCAAATGCAGTTTGCCATCATTGCCATGCATGGCCCACATTCAGCTTACGTTATGCATTCCAGTGCCGGCAACACGCCAGCAGAGCCATAATGAGGCCACATTTGGGCCAGGTCTGTGTGGGAACATCATGGAGGATGACCACTCTGTTATCTTCAACTCTGCTACGGCATAAAAAAGTTGAATAATAAATTCAAAAAAGCTCAAAACAGAATCGAAATGCTCAAATTGGAGCACTATTTACACTACTAGTGTATTCAGATGACTGTAAATCACACACACACACACACACACACACACACACACACACACACACACACACACACACACACACACACACACACACACACACACATCCCAGGTAGTAGAGAATTCTGGCCCAGATTTGACATAAAGCCGGCACAGTAGGCCTTCATCCAGCTCTGGCATTCAGCATGTGGGTCATACATGGCCCGGGTTTGGCAGAGGTGGCGCCGTCTTTATGACGACACACAAGATTTGGGCCAGATGTAGAATACAGTATTTGGCCCAGGTGTTTAGTGTTGACATGTGGGCCATGTATGTTTGGCCTGTCTTGATTCACATTTAAAATACATTAAAACTATTTTTGAGTTAAGAAAAAAAATTCTTTCAATCAGGTCGCTTTGAGAAAAGCCCGCTCATAGTGTGCTGAAAGTGCAGTACCTCATGGGTTTATCCATTTCTTTGCAATTGTGACTAACTCTATAATTATTCAGTTTTTAATTTAATTACAGTAATATTATTGATTAACATGAAAATGTTCGTCTGATTTATGTACAATGCCGTGTGTACAGTCACATTTTCTGTCTTTTACTAGAGATATTAAATGACAAACTTGCTTTATTTAACAAAGTGAATCTAGATGGATTTGCATTTTAAACATTAAATAAAAGTTAAAAAGATATTATTTTTTATTTCACATATTAAGGTTTTAGTTCTGAAACTCCCAAAATAATTCTGCAGAAATCCGCAAACTTTTACCAAAATTCTCCACAGAAATAGCAAAAAACGTCTGCAGATTCCGTCTGGACCTGGTTATGAACTTGGCTGAGACTCGACCCAGATATGGTCCATGGTTGGCCCAGGCGTGCATGGTCCTGTCATGTACATGAAAAGCAAAAGCTGGTCGTGTGGGCCAGAGCTGGGCCAGAGAAATGTTGCTATGTGGGATGCTGTATATCATCATCAGTTCAAGGAAAATCAATGGAAAATGCCTGAAATACACCTGCAGTCCAACAATAACCCATACTGTGTGTGTTATATTGATATGTGACACAGAACGCTAAATATTGCAGTGTGTGTGTGTGTGTGTGTGTGTGTGTGTGTGTGTGTGTGTGTGTGTGTGTGTGTGTGTGCTGTGGCGCTGACAGGCCTACTCTTCCACCTGTTCCTATCTCCAGTCTTTCGTAACACACAGTGGTTTCCTGTAAACGCTCTGGCCTCCAGTAATAGGGAAGTCCATCTGCAGCGCTGTATGACTGTGATCATGAACTCAGGTGTGTGTCAGACTGAGCGCACCGCGGTTAACCTTTAACTGTTACTGCTGGACTTTGACTGGTTAGACACTGTAGCAGTGACCGCACTGGAGAATACACAACACAACACAACACCACAACAATCACAGCAGCACATGACCCACAAACAGCGGAGCATCACATATGACTGACTGCGGCTTTGGAGATGTGTCAACACCAGCAAACACAACACAGCAACTCATCTTTATTTCTCCAGTTTTAGTGAACTGAAGCGGTGTCAGTCCAGTGTTCAGTGTTTAAGTTCAGTTCAGTTCAGTTCAGTGTGCTTTAATCTTCACTGCTGAGAGTCCAAACACTGAAGAGCAAATCCACCATGCAGAAACACAAGACCCAAACCAAGCAGGACAGCGGAGGAACAAACTTCACCAACTGACCAAAGTGAAGAAGAAAAACAGCACAGCACAGCAAAGGACAACCCAGCACAACAACACAGCACAACACAATAAATCCAACAACACAACACACACAAAAGCATACGAGTGTGTTCAGTGTTCAGCAATCAGTGTGTGATGTTCTGCAGAAAGTGTGAAGCTGTCATTTACATGTACATGGACATCAGTGATGGAATGATTTGGCTGAATCTAATGAAGACATTAATATGATGAAGGTGTTTACATGAGCTGCTTATTGAATGTTCTATTCATGATCCCGTTGTACATGTTATAGCACATCATTCGATTATAAAAATCTTTTTTTTCCACCTTAAAGACGGTGCCACCTCTGCTAAAGCTACCCCTAATCTGGGCCAGAATTCTCTGCTAGCTGTGTTATATTCATCATTCTCATAAGCATAAAGGCACACACACTTTGTCTTATGTAACCTTTTGAAGTGTTTTAGCTCAGTTCTGGCATTATTAATGGATCTCTAAATACAGCAGCATTCTGATTAATGTTTAACAATCTGAAATATGTTTATGGCTTTCATCCTTTTCCTCTTCGCACATGTGAAGCAGATTTGACACAGTCTACACCGTATTGAACCCTGGAGAATTAAAGCTGACTGGACTTGCTAGACCTGAATTACAGCATCTCTCATTTCACTCTGACAGATGTTTTTCTCCCTCAGACATTCTGCTGATGATATTATCATTAGAACTCATCGTGATCATTAAACAGCTCTTTCACTCCTGTTGTGCCGAGCGCTCCACACACAGGTTTACTCTTAAAGTTACACAATCAAGACTTTATTTATTATGGTTAATATATTGATTACAGACGAATTCTGTGAAAATCTGAACATAAAATCAAAATATTCTCTAAAATATATAAGTGCCGTTTGGATGTTGTTGTTATTATTTCAAGAGGTACTTGTAGACTTTTAATATTCACAAACACTAGTCATCATCAGCACTTCTTTATAGTCTGATTATCAATTCTTTATTCATTTTAGAATTATTAATTCAAGATTTGCAAAAGGTATTAATACTAATATATATATATATATATATATATATATATATATATATATATATATATTTCCATCCAGCCAGAGACTAAATTATTCGCTCTTCTGTCTAATTTGAATAATTTTACAATATTTCCCCACATAATAAGGGAATTTTCTCAGTATTTCCTATAATAATCTGCTTCTGGAGTTTGACTGGAATAAAAAAAAAAAGTTTTTGAGTTTTTAACAATCATTTTTAGGGTCAAAATTATTTAAAAAACATTATTTTCTTTTGCCTGCAGAATAAACCACAGCAGTCTAATGGCTTGCCTACTTAACCCAGTGAAGCCTTTAAATGACACTTTAAGCCGAACACTAGTGTCTTACAAAATAACCAGTATAATATTATCTACTGTTATCATAGCAAAGAGAAAAAACATAGTTATTAGTTATGCTAATAATTTTCCCGTCAGCTATATATGCCCCCCCTATGTCTAACAATAGGGTCTCAAATGTTGACTTGAGCTTAAAATAAAACAAACTTGTGCTTATTTTGGCAGAAGCTAGAATGCAGACACTGCATCAAAGTCCAGGAGTAGTGGATAAAGTGCACAGATATGTATGTATGTGTGCGTGTGTGTGTCTGTTTCCTCATAGCTCGCACGGAGATGCCTCTGTCAGTGCAGGATTGAGGCTGCAGGATTTCTTGTAAATCACGTGACTTCAGTTCCAGCTCCTGCAGTTCTGCGGTCTGGCCAGAGGAGGCGCCACTGAGAGCAAAACTGGCATTTACAAGAAACCCCGGAGTCACGCTGGAATCCACCCTCAACTCCTGATCACACACTGACATAATAACAAACACACTGAAGTGATGTCTGATGATAACACACACACACACACACCACACACACACACACCACACACACACACAAAGATACATTCAGACGCATAGACACTAACAAACACACAGGCACATACACACAAACACAACAGACACAAACAAACACTAACAGACAAAAATGCACTAACAAACATTAACACACAGACACACACACTAACAAAAACACACAAACACTAACAAAAACACACAAACACTAACAAAAACACACAAACGCTAACAAAAACACACAAACGCTAACAAAAACACACAAACACTAACAAAGACCCACACATAAATGTGCACACACACACACACACACACACACACACACACACAAACAAAGACATATGCACACACACACACACACACACATACACACATACACACACACACAAACAAAGACATATGCACACACACACACACACACACACAAACAAAGACATATGCACACACACACACACACACACACACACACACACACAGTGAAATATAAACACACACAGAGATCAACAATGTCTCGCTGTGATCTGGGTTCTGGTTATTGCTGGGTTGTTGTATCACAGCACTGGGTTATTGACTTCAGAATCACATTTAGATGACACTCTTTAACCCAGCGGCTGCGCTTGTGTATATTTGACCCAACACACAGTTTCTACAAGGCAGCATTTTTCCGAGTGCATCATCAGCTGGTTTTATATTTTGATCAGACTGCTGGAGAGTGATGATAGAGGAGGATACGCTTCTCAAACACCCGCTCAGAAATACCGTGGTTTATAGTCAATACATAAATATGGTAAATATATATATATCTGTTTATAGTAAATATTACCGTGTTTTACCACACTCTACAATGCTGTTTTTTCATAATGCACAGTTTCCTTTAAATCCTGCTGGCCTTCAGTAAAAGGGAAGTCCAAGCTTTGCCCAAAATGTGTAAAGAATGTACAAACCCGACTGCTGTGTTGAGGTTTAAAATAACCCAGTGTTTGTTAGAGTGTAGTATAGTCAAGTGTATTATACTGTGTGTTTTACTATATTTACCACTCTTTGTAATTGAATGCAACAGCATACTGTACATATACATATAGTGAACCAATATACTGTGATATGTACTGTAGATGTGTTACCATAGCAACTGTGGAATCACCACAACAGATTAATTACTATAGTTGTGTTACCATAGCAACTGTAGAATCACCAGAACAGATTAATTACTATAGTTGCTACCATTAGGGATGCATCTATTATTGATTTGGCTGCACGATTATACTCTGATGAATAATCATGGTTATTACGGGTATTGTTTTGATTATTATTAATTTGAAAACACCACTAGTTTAGTAAATTACATGAACGCTCTTTATATATGAAAGTGTTATTCATTTCTGCTCAGTAAACAGATAATACAACACAAAATAATAATAAAAACAAACAATAGTCCATTTCTCTTTGCACTTAAACAATAAGGGAAAAGGTATTGGCAATTAAATAAAAGTAATAATTTTACACTCAAAATAAATGACAACAATGAATAAATAAATAAAATAAAGAATAGCACATGTCTGATGTAAACCTAAGCTACATATTAGCCAAACATTAGCCTTTTAAAGAGAACAAAAGTAGTGAAAGGCAGCTAAGCCTCTGTCTGAACAGCTTGATCAACTAGATTACTAAATCTTTCGTATTTAATTTTTTTTGTTTTTTGTTTTGTTTTTTTTTGGTGGCAGAAATGTGTATATTTCATACAAAGTATGAAGCCGATCGTTCCAGTTGTTGTCACATGACTCGCAGTGCGCTTGCAGCCTTCTTTCAGCTAGGTGAGCCTGGAGAGCGTCAGAGCATCACTCACAATATGCACGTGCAAGATGTGTGCGTCTATTGGAAAAAACGAACTTGTGCGCGCAAAAGTAGCAATATGTGAACCGCCCTTATTTAATAGCCTCAGCCATAGTTAATCCAGCGTGAGTTGTTATTCGCCTCCATGTACAAGCTCGGAAATTTAAACCAGCGCACAGTTGGCGTAACTTTGTTTAGTTGCTGCAGTTTTTTTCTGTGCAGAAATACGGTGTTGAGAAGCCTTTACGCTTAGTTAACCATGACGAATTAAAGAGCAGTTAATAGTGAAATCGGTTAATTGTTGCATCCCTAGTTACCATAGTAACTGTAGAATCACCACAACAGATTAATTGCTATAGTTGTTGTGTTACCATAGCAACTATAGAATCACCACAGCAAATCTATTACTATAGGTCTTGTGTTACCATGGCAACTGTAGAATCACCACAACAGTATAACTGAAGTACTTCACTATAGTATGGAGGCCACAGAGACGGACTGTAACACTGTTAGATATAACACATTTCTGCAGCACACCAGCAGTAAGATGTGCAGTTTTGCAAAGAAAGCATGTAAGAACCCCTCTAAAAGCAGTGTGTTGACAGTGTTTTGTGGGACTGTGTGCAGAAGAGTGTGGTGAGAGGTGTCCCTCACTGAAAAACCTGTCTGGACGTATTAGTTTTTCAATATAGGCGAGAGCTGGCAGACAGAACTGGCCGAGCAGGATGCATATTAAATCTTTTGCGATCCTCGAATTGCTCTAAATCTTTAGCTGCACCTCAGTGATCCGCTGCTGACGCATCTGCTCATTCTTCCTCCATCCTTAACTATTCAGTTCCTCATAACACACACTGGTTTTCTGAAGCCCTGCTGGAATTCTGTGCTGCGAGCGATGCACTGGAAATATGACAAAAGGTGTTTGTAGGTCACGTGTAATGCTCTGTGCATGATTTGCATCGTCCTCCGCCCGTCAGGCAGGAATTTGCATATGAATGCAGAAATGTTTGTGTGGCTGGTGATCACCATGACAACCCACTGCACACATAGACACACAAACTGATGACACACATAGATCACTTGAGGTTATCAAGTGTGTGTTTGTTTATATGTGATGCATAGCGACCTCTGCTGGAGGCTCAGATTTATAAACATATTATAGATATTATTGCAGTCTGTTTTATTAAATATATATATATATATACTTATTTATCTATAGTATTACATTGTTACTGAAGGCAGGTCAGCTTTTTAACTGATCACTTGCCAAAAATATCTACATCTACAAGTCATGAATATCGGAATAAAAATCAATGTTTACTTAATTTATTTATTAATTTTCCTTCAGCTTAGTCCCTTATTTATCAGGAGTTACCACAGTGGAATGAACCGCCAACAATTCCAGCATATGTTTTACACAGCGGATGCCCTTCCAGCTGCAACCCAGTACTGGGGAAGATTTAATTAATTATTTATGACAAATAAACTGTAATGATCATTAATAATTCAAATGCATTTAACAGAAGAGTTTTTACTCACAGAAAGCTCAGAAGGTCACTGTGTGTTTAACGTTTAAAAAAAAAACAGAATAAAATGACAAACCCTGAAATAACTTATGATTGATGAGGAGATTCCCCCAATGTGTAAAGTGCGTTCAGTGTCCAGAGGAGTGCTTTATAAATGTTAGGAATTATTAATATTATTAACTCAGTTATAATTCAATTAAACTAATGTATTTATAATTGCAGGTTTAAATAAAACAAAAGACACTTATTCTTATTAAAATATACATATATGTTATATATGTTATATACAATATATATATATATATATACACAATATAAAAATAAATAAATGATGATTAAAAATATTTTAAACTTCTTGTCAACACTGTAAAATGACATTGAAAGTTTTTAATGTTGCTTTTTTTTATTAAATTAATCAGGTTTCAAGTAAATGTTTAAAGCTACACAACTTAATATATCTAGTCCGTTTGACTGATGTGAGTTGAGATGACCAGAAAAAGTTCACTTGATTCAACTTAAAAGATTTTAATGTCATGAATAAGTTAGCATTTAATTGCAATATCATGGTGTGAACTAGCGGAACGATGATTGTATTTGTTTACAGTGAAATACATAAGTGGCAATAAATAATTATTTGAGATGACAGTGGATCAGGGTTTCAGTTAATCTGACTTGCTTATAAATTGAGTTTTTTAATCCGTCATTAAATGACTCATGTTATAAAAATTGCAAAGGAGATTTTCGGTTTTAGACACTATTGTTGGACTCGATGACAGTTCAGTGTCTACGGTAAATAATGGATGAGATGGGAAATACTACAATTAAACAGCACACAGTCACAGTCATGTTACAGGGAAATAATCTCACATCTATTACACTTTCATTGTTTTTATTCTCTTTTTCCAGATTTAAACGGATAAATGATCTTTTATTTATAGCCGGCTGTTTTTATTCGACAAGACACATCAACACTCTGAGTGTGTCAAACACAAACACAAACTTTCCATACACACCGACTCAGAAATATGCCTGAATCAGCAGATTTGTGTATTTTGTCATTCATGTTTTTATTTTTCCCCGGTTTATTTCTGCTTTTGAGTTGCATTATGGGATCTTGATCTTTCTTCCAGCAACATTTAACCTTAAAAACTGTGTTAAAAATGGACTTTTCTGAGCATTTGTAATGGTTTATAGTCTGCAGTGCTGTATTGTGTGTGTGTGTTGGTGTTGTATATTACACTACAGAAACCTTGTCATAAACTGCAGCACATTTACTGCTATTTTACACACTTATTCCTCCACATATTATTATTTAATTCAGTTCAAATCATCTTTATTTAGTGCTTTTACAGTGTTGACTGTGTCAAAGCAGCTTTACATAGAAGATCATAGTGAACTAAATCTGTGTCCGTGCAGTGTTCAGAGCTGAAGATCAGATCAGTTCAGTTCAGTTCAGTTCAGTTCAGTGTGCTTTAATCTTCACTGCTGACAGTTCAAACACTGAAGAGCAGATCCACCACGCACAGCATTATACATTATATTGTCTCAAATGACTAAAATGTCAGTAAAAGTCTCTGTGAGTTGACAGATATTGTATACAGTGTGCCTGTCTAACACTGTCTGTGCAGAAGCATACACAACATTTAATAAATCATGTAAAACTGCTATAATGACGGCACACTTTCATCAACTTATTTTCTCTTTGAGTTTTACAAAACAAAATAATCCAGATAATTATATTATTCTTGCTCTCTCACTGTTGGCTACCTATTTTATTACTTATGAATTAAGCATATTAAAAATATGAAATAAAAATATCTTACAATGGATTCAGGTATGTTGACCGTTTTTGAAGCATTTTAGCTCAAGGTTAAGACGTGCTCTTAAAAGATGCGAAAGGCAGATGCATAGCAGTTGTCAACATTCTGACTTTGGGTTTGCCAGGAATGCTGCTGGCTTCATGGCTGTGGCTCGTGTGTGATCAGGCTCGGAGTTTTAGATGTTTGAGATTGGACTGCCACCTGCTGGACTCCTGAATAACTCATTCATTCACTCTCCTTCAGCTTAGTCCCATATTTATCAGGGGTCACCACAGCAGAATGAACCGCCAACTATTCCAGCATACATTTTATGCAGCGGATGCCTTTCCAGCTGCAAACAAGTACTGGGAAACACCCATACACACTCATTCACACACACACACACACACACACACACACACACACACACACACACACACACACACACACACACACACACACACACACACACACACAAACACACACACACACACACACACACACACACACACCACAAGGTCAGTGTAGTTGATCAGTTCCCCTATAGCGCATGTGTTTGGACTGTGGGGGAAACCGGAGCTCCTGGAGGAAACCCACACCAACACGGGGAGAACATGCTACTGAATACCAATAAACAACTAAATAATCCACCAGGACAGAACTCTAACTAACCCTGCTGCTCTGCTATATATACTGTAATGAGCCGGTAAATAACAGCACAAAAGCATGAGAGAGGTCATGAGAATACTTGATGTGTATAAAGACTCCAGCAAAACAAGCAGAACATGCTGGAAACCAAAAATACCCAATATCAGAGAAGAATATACCTGCATTATACAGCTGTGGAAATAATAATGCTATTTCATTGCCAAAACTAACCCTTTTATTAATTTATTGATTAAATTATTGATTAATAAGCGTCTACCCCTACCCCAGCCTTCATCAATATGGTAAAACAGTAATTATAATGAGAATTATTCATGTGATTAATTAAATTATCATTCATTCAGGCCCATAGCCAGCCAGGTGAAGGGGGGGGGGGGTCTTTTTTCTCAAAAAGTGGACATTTTTGCAGCTATTCGCCTCATTTTCTATTTAATTATGAGATTTAAATACTGCATTTGTGACATATTAAGCACTACTTTTAGCTGGATTAGCTTATCAGGTGGTCATCATAACAACATAACAACAACAACAGCATACCTAAAATATATGCTAAATATTTAGAACAAAGACATATAAAAACATACTTATTTTTAAAATATAAATATATCATGTTACATAATAAGGAAAAAGGGAATCTGTTATGAAGTTCTGTTATAAGTTTCGAATTACAAAATGTAGCCTATAAGCATTTATTAGACAACCAACAAACTGGCCAGCACATTGAACTGGCCTCAGTCAGAAATTTGCCCTTTGAATAAGAAAAATTAAAACATTAATAATAATAATAATAAATAATCATCATAATAATAATAATAATAATAATTATTATTATTATTATTATTTTGAAAAAAGTACATTTGAATATTCACGGATAACAGCATTAGCCAATATAGTTCGTAAATTAATTTTAATATTGGCCACGTTTGGTGCTTCACAACTTTTTATTAGTATATTTTTGTTTCAGGAATAAGGTCCAAGATTTCTAAATAAAAAATGACCTGTAAAATGTTTTCTCTCTTTAAAAGCAGTACAGTAGTGAAAGGTCCCTTCATTATTGTCAGATTGTGTTTTCTAGCCCAGCTGGATGTCGAGCTCATGAAAAGTAATAGCTAGCATTGATCAAAACTGACTAGCTGAAGTCACACCGAAGCGACAGCCAAGCTTTTTTTCATTATTCATGATGGTATGGCAGTCAAAATAGGACAAACGAGCTCATGTATGGGACAAATTCTGCACCTTTGTCAGCGAGGAGTGGGTGTTTCGAACCACCTGAACTCCCCCTGGCTAAGGCCATGTTATTAGCGTCTACCCCTATCCCAACCCTCACACCATGAAAAATATGGATGGTAAACTGACGCGAGTATCCTCAGGCGGAAGTGACGTCATGTGACCGTTACACTGCAACTATTCCTCAATCTAACAAAACAAGTAGAATATAACTACTAAAGTAAACTAAACTCGAGTGTTTGACAGACTACTGCGACTTATTAAACGCGTTCTGTCGAAAATATAAAGGCCTGAGCAGCGCCACGTCTGCAGGCATGACTAACGCTACTTTCTCTTTCACATTCGCCAGCAGAGCACAAACATCCACAAACACACACAAAACATGCACAAACACACACCAAAACACACCACACCTGTTCCCACAGCAGCAAACACCGAATAAACACAGCAGTGGAGGTCTGGAGCCGCTTACCTGAGGCTCCATCTGCGCTGAGAGTATCCGACAAACAGCAGCTGGTGCTGGGATGGAGATGCGCTGCGGTCGGCCTTTAACTGCTTTTACTTTCACTTCACAGCTCTGGAGGAAGAAACTGAAACTCACTTTTACATCATCATCATCATCATCATCATCATCATCATCATTATTATTCATTTATTTATTGATTAGGAAATATGTACAAACTTAACTCATACATCTTACAAACAAAAATAAACGAGTATAAGCAGCTGCCAGTGGTGAATATAGATAAAAAACTAATGAATAATATTAAAAACATTTAATGAACCAAATGAAATGTATGTATATGCTTTATATGTGCGTGTTTTAATCTTCTCTGTTTCTAATGTTATACAGTGCGGCAGGCGAATGGTTTAATCGCTTAATCTTTAATCAACTCTATCTTGTAGAAAAACAAATATGAGGAAGAAACAGAAACTCACACACACGCCATCATCATCATCATCACCTTCACACAGCTCCAGCACACATCCCTTCATTCATTCATTCATTCTCCTTCAGCTTAGTCCGTTTATCCATCAGAGGTTGCCACATCGGAATGAACTGCCAACTATTCCAGCATATGTTTTACAGTGGCACAGTGGGTAGCATGTTCACCTCACAGTAAGAAGGTCGCTAGTTCGAGTCTCGGCTGGGTCAGTTGGTGTTTCTATGTGGAGTTTGCATGTTCTCCCCGTGTTGGCATGGGTTTTCTCCGGGTGCTCCGGTTTCCCCCACAGTCCAAACACATGCGCTATAGGCTGTAGTGTTTAGTGTGTGTGTGAATGAGTGTGTATGGGTGTTTCCCAGTGATGGCTTGCAGCTGGAAAGGCTTCAACTGCGTAAAACATATGCTGGATAAGTTGGCGGTTCATTCAGCTGTGGCGACCCCTGAATAATAAAGGCACTAAGCTGAAAAGAAAATGAATAAATTAAACCATCCATTTAGGCTGTCCCCCAACAACTGAAGAGTTGTGCTGATTCAGCTGATTTTAACTGACTTGAACAATCAGCAAACATGTTATTTAGAGCATTCACACAGAAGCATCCATTAATCCTGTCAGTCATCTTTACAGTATTGTGTCCCTGATGATAAACTCATCATTACACACTCTTCATCAGTATCAGTGTGTTGATGATGATGATGATGATGAATGTGCTGTTATCAGTCATCAATCAACTGATGATGAGGAGGTGAAAAGCTCAGTCTGATCCTCAGACAGACCACAGACCTCCAGACACGCTGCTGCTCCTGCTCCTGCTCCTGCTCCTGTGAGTATCCAGATCCAGACACTGTTCTTACACCGCTGCATGGTTATAAAGCTCTCGTTGATCAGACTGGGCTTAAAGGGACAGTTCACCCATAGATTAATCAATCCATTCTCCCTCGTTTCAAATCATTATGGGTTTCTGCCTTCTGATGAACACTAAAGAAGATATTTTGAGGAATGTTGGACTCCTCTATAGCATCAGTTTTATGTCTACACTCTCAGAAATAAAGGTAGAGCCGTCACTGGGGTGGTATCTTTTTTAAAAAGGTACATGTTTGTTCTTAAAGGGTTTTTATTGGTGTCTCAAAAGTATATATTAGTACCTGATGATTTAAGAGGAACACTTTTGTATTTTCTAGGTACTAATATGTACCCTTGAGGTATTAATATGGACCTTTTAGGTACAACTTTGTACCTTTTGAAAAGGCACCACCCCGGTGACCGCTCACATACCTTTATTTCTGGAGTGCACTATGGAAGTCAATGGTTACAGGTTTCCAGCATTCTTCAAAATATCTTCTTTAGTGGTCATCAGAAGTAACTCATATAGGGTTTGAAACACTTGAGGATGAGTAAATAATGAGTAAATGCTCATTTGTGTGTGAACTGACCCTTTAAACTAATTTTACCTGTAACAAACATTGTGTTTACAGATAATAATTACATTTTCTAATATTTCTGCATTTCTAATATAACGAACAGCTATAGGTCAATATAAATGCCTCATATATTAATTATATTATATTATATTATATTATATTATATTATATTATATTATATTATATTATATTATATTTATTATATTATATTATATTATATTATATTATATTATATTATATTATATTATATTATATTATATCATATTATATTTATTATATTATATTATATTATATTATATTATATTATATTATATTATATTATATTATATCATATTATATTATATTATATTTATTATATTATATTATATTATATTATATTATATTATATTATATTATATTATATTATATTATATCATATTATATTATATTTATTATATTATATTATATTATATTATATTATATTATATTATATTATATTATATTATATCATATTATATTATATTTATTATATTATATTATATTATATTATATCATATTATATTATATTTATTATATTATATTATATTATATTATATTATATTATATTATATTATATTATATTTATTATATTATATTATATTATATTATATTATATTATATTATATTATATTATATTATATTATATTATATTATATTACTCAGACTTTACAATATGGCTGCATTAGGTCAGTTAATACATTCACTAACATGAGCAAACAATAAACAGTATATTTTTTACAATATTTGTTCAAATAAATTCCTTCATTGTTAGTTCTTGTTACCTCATGGTGCATTATGTAATGTTAACAAATGAATTTGGATGTTAATATTGCATTAGTAAATGTTGAACTATGATTAATAAATGCTGTATTGTTCATAATTAGCTCATATTAGTAAATGCATTAACTAATCAAAGCTTATTGTACAGTGTGTCCTATAGTGGAGTTGCTGTTATCTCAGATGTTCAATATTCTCCAATAACTCAACAGCCCATTATTGAGCATTATTCATCTTATACTGTAATGTGCTCGGATTAGCGGATTGCAAACGTTTGTAATTCTTCTGGCTGCTTTAGTGGAAAAATGTGGCCTGGATTAGTTGCCATGTACACTCGTGTGTGTGTGTCTGAGAGAGAGAGAGAGACCCGCTCTCTATAGTGGTCTTCAGATGTTTTTCCTCATTCTCAGGTCTTCAAGTCTCCAAGAAGTGCACTAGTATTACAGCATGTGTTGATTCCTCTCACACACACACTCAGAATGGGGAATTATGATGAAGACACTGCATTTCTGGGGCAAACGGGACCCTTCTTCATCAGGCTGTTCTGTCTGCTGAACCTGATCTACATCTCCACGGGCCTCCACGGGCTGTATATCGTGTTCGTGGCGGCGTCCCCTGCGCACCGCTGCCGTGTGGATGTGAATCTGACCGAGGACTGGCTGGAGGCGAGCGCTCCTACAGAGACACTCAGTAATGGAGATCTGCAGGTCAGCCAGTGCTGGAGGTACAGCCTGCAGACGCTCACAAACCTGTCGGGTCAGGGTTATTCTCCAGGCCAGATCAACATCACCGACATCCCGCGGGAGCGCTGTGAGGACGGATGGGTCTACAGTGCTGATGTGTACCACTCCACCATCGTCTCTGAGGTCAGCCAATCATCGATTAGTTACTGGTGAACTTTCTTTGTCCCCCTAGGGAGATTTCAGTTGCAGCATATACAGTCACACTTTATTTTGATGCTCTGTTGTTGAATTAATTTACATTGCATATACTACTAATTCTATACAATCTGCATTAGATTTGTCCAGTGATGTTAGTGTAGTGTACAGCGCAGGTGTGTGTGTGTGTGTTATTCTGCTCTGTCCTGCGCAGGTTCAGTATGTGTGTGTTGTGGTTGCAGTGGGATCTGGTGTGTGACAGTGAGTGGAGGGTCCCGTTGGCCAGCTCTACTCTCTACATGGGTTACCTGCTGGGCTCCATCGTCTCAGGGCAGCTGTCTGACAGGTACTGCTTCTGTACACCGCAGCAGGAGATAAAACACACACACACACACACACACACACACACACGCACACACACACACACACACGCACACACACACACACACACACACACACACACACACACACACACACACACACACACACACACACACACACACACACACACACACACACACACACACACACACACACACACACACACACACACACACTAATCACTGAGCTTAAGCACACTGTTCAAGGAGTTTGTTGAGGAGCTGGAAAGAAATGCTTACGTAGAGCTGTTTGTGTTGCTTCTAGTGTGAATGATTTTAAATCAAGAAGCATTTTCTAGACAAGCAACAAATGTAGTGTTGTTTTCAGAAATAATGAGGAGAAATGAGGAGAGTTTCTGATTAAAACAAACAAGATAATTTGCTTATGGGGGAAGAGTAATCATTTATATCAAAGCAAATTCTAGATTATTCCTCTTCTCCATTGTCAGATTATTTTGCAGATATTTGGATTATATAGGACTCAAACTCTATGGGTACATTTTGCCTCCTCTAGCTAAACTTCTATTATTAACAAAAACTTTAATGAAATAGATTTGAATATTAATAATAACACAAATGATCTCCTACAATAATGTCTGTTTTTCAACATGATCACCATTCGTAACTTTTTGATCTAGTGGCTAATTCACATGTATTAGTGTGATCTCGTTCGTACAATTTAGGATGATTTGCTCATCTCCCAATGACGATTGGGTTTAGGGGCGGGGTTGGGTGCCACGCCTCCTTTTTAAAATCGTACTATTTTGTACGACTGACGAACTCGTATGAATTAGCCGCTAAATGTAAAATAGTGACGTTTCCTTGTGGGATCAGGCTGGTATTTTCATATTTAGGGACATTTTGTCTTGAAAAAGTAAAAAATGAAGTAATAATTAATTAAACTCTAGTTAAATTCATAGATCAATTCGTAGATTAGTTTCTGTCTTCTGTTGAACACAAAAGAAGATTCATTCATTCATTCATTTTCCTTCGGCTTAGTCTGTTTATTCATCAGGGATCGCCACCGCCAACTTATGCAGCATATGTTTACACAGCGGATGCCCTTCCAGCTGCAACCCAGTGCTGGGAAACACCCATACACACTCATTCTCTCACACACAAACACACACACACACTCATACACTACGGCCAGTGTAGTTCCCCTATAGAGCATGTGTTTGGACTGTGGGGGAAACCGGAGCACCCGGAGGAAACCCATGCCAACACGGGGAGAACATGCAAACTCCACACAGAAACACCAACTGACCCAGCCGGGACTTAAAGCAGTGACCTTAGTGCTGTGAGGACACAGTGATAATCACTGAGCCACTGTGTCTTCTGTTGAAGTATTTTGAAGAATGTTGGAAACCTGTAACCATTGACCTCCACAGTATTTGTTTTTCCTACTATGGAAGTGAATGGTTACAGGTTTCCAACACTTTTCTAAAGATCTTCAACAGAAGACAGAAACTCATAACGCTTTGGAAACACTTGAGGAGGAGTAAATAGTGAGTGAATTTTCACTATTTCCCATTTCATTTCCGTTTTCAGCTGTCAGATTAAGCCTGACTTTTATCATTTCTTTTTCTTAAGATCCAGTTTATGAATGGAAACACCTGAACTATCTCGCTCTGTGGTCTCGCCCTCAGGTTCGGCAGGAAGAAGGTTCTCTTCGGTTCTCTGGCCGCAGAAGCGCTGCTGATGTTCGCTCAGTCTTTCTCTCCCTCCTGGCTGATCTTCTGTGTTCTCTACTTCTTCATTGGAGCTTTCCAAATATCGCTGTACATCACTGCCTTCGTTCTCGGTGAGCCTGCTGTGATGTGCTCTCACTGAAGGACACAGGAGTGGGGATGCGCTGATGGGGAGATCATGGAAAAGATGGTTTTCCTTGTCTAGTGTGTTTGCCAAAAGACAGCTGAAGACCCAAATGATGTTGAGCAGATTCAGGAAATGTTCACAGTGTTTCCTCTAATGTTTCCTCTTCTGGAGAAAGTCTGATTTGTTTTATTTGGGCTAGAATAAAATCAGTTTTTAATTGTCTTAAACACCATGTTAAGCTCAATATTATTCACCCCTTCAGCAATATTAGTGTTGGATTGTCTCCAGAACAAACCACTGTTATACAATGACTTGCCTAATTACCCTAACTTTACCCTAATTACCCTAGTGAAGCCTTTACATGCCACTGTAAGCTGAACACTAGTGTCTTGAAGAATATCTAGACTAATATTATGTGCTGTCATCATGGGAAATCATTTATTAGAAAGTTTATTTATAAACTAATTCCAAAAGGATCACATGATTATGATTGTAAATTGTCTACGAGATTCACCAATCAGATGATTCCTAACTCACTATAAATAAACAGGGTCTCTTATGTCAGTATCTTGTCTTAGCAAGCCGCATATCTCTCCTTAGACATCCTTAGGGTTTCCTCTGGGTGCTCCGGTTTCCCCCACAGTCCAAACACATGCGCTATAGGGGAACTGATCAACTACATTGGCCATAGTGTATGAGTGTGTGTGTGTGTGTGTGTGTGTGTGTGTGTGTGTGTGTGTGTGTGTGTGTGTGTGTGTGTGTGTGTGTGTGTGTGTGAATGAGTGTGTAAGGGTGTTTCGGCATTTGCTGTGTAAAACATATGCTGAAATAGTTGGCGGTTCATTCCACCGTGGTGACCCCATAAATTAACTGGTGTAAATTACAAATAAACTGTAAATGTTGCCTCATTATTTCTGAAAACAAGACTATGTTCTGCTTGCATATAAGGTGCTAATTGATTTAAGAGTGTTTAGACACATGGACTCTGAGTGTGAAAGGCATTATTGTTGTGGTGTTCATGGCAGGTAATGAAGTGTTGAGTGGGTCTCTGCGGGTGCTGTTCACCACACTGGGGGCGTTTCTGCATTACTGCGTGGGCTACATGCTGCTGCCGTGGGTCGCCTTTGCCATCCGCCACTGGAGGACACTACTGAGGGTTCTGTCCGGCCTGACCGTGGTCTACATCCCGCTGTGGTGGTGAGAGTTTGAATTATTTTCATTAAGATGTTTCCGCATTATCCTCGACTCAACAGATATAGTTCTTACTAAAGTAACTGATAATGACAGCCGATTTTGCTCCATTGATCCTCAGGCTGATCCCGGAGTCTCCACGCTGGCTTCTCTCTCAGGGACACGTGCAGGAGTCTGAGGCCATCCTGAGGGACGCAGCCCGGAAGAACAGGGTCCCAGCTCCAGAGGTCATCTTCAAGCAGTCTCAGGTCAGACTAATGCAGTAATGGCAGTGAAGTACACACTAATCAAGCTGCTCTGAAAAGCAAAGCGTTTTTCATCTCGCCATCTCTAGATTAAAGAGGCAGCATTCCAGAAGAGCAAGTACAGCGCACTGGACGTCCTGAGAACCAGCAATATTCGCAGAACCACCTTCATGTGTTTGCTGCTGTGGTGAGAGATTCAGACTGCCTGAAAACAGCAGACTGCATGCTTTAATATAGCAGCGTCCAGTTCAGGATATGTTCAGGATATGTTCAAGTTATATTTTGGTTAGGTTCAGGATATGTTCTGGTTATGTCCAGGTTATGTTCAGGATATGTTCTGGTTATATTCTGGTTATGTTTAGGATATGTTCTGGTTATGTTCAGGATATGTTCAAGTTATGTTTCAGTTATGTTCAGGATATGTTCAGGATATGTTCGAGTTATATTTTGGTTAGGTTCAGGATATGTTTTGGTTATGTTCAGGTTATGTTCAGGATATGTTCTGGTTATGTTCAGGATATGTTCAAGTTATGTTTCAGTTATGTTCAGGATATGTTCTGGTTATGTTCAGGTTATGTTCAGGATATGTTCTGGTTATGTTCAGGATATGTTCAAGTTATGTTTCAGTTATGTTCAGGATATGTTCTGGTTATGTTCAGGTTATGTTCAGGATATGTTCTGGTTATGTTCAGGATATGTTCAAGTTATGTTTCAGTTATGTTCAGGATATGTTCTTGTTATGTTTAGGTTATGCACGTTATGCATTGATTATGTTCAGGAAATGGTCTGGCTATGTTCAGGATATGTTCGAATTATGCTTTGGTTATTTTCAGGAAATGTTCTGGTTATGTTCAGTACATGTTCAGGTTATGTACATGTTAGGTTCTGGTTATGATACCCTTATGCACAGCTAATGATGATGCATTTTCTTGATTTACAAAAATGTATGGTAACCTGTTATGTTCTGGTTATGTTAAGAATATGTGCAGGCTATGTTCTGATTATGTTCAGGTTATGTTTTGGTTATGTTCATGGCATGTTCAAGTTATGTTTTGGCTATGTTCAGGATACGTTCTTGTATTGTTCAGGTTATGAACATGTTATAATCTGATTATGTTCTGGTTATGTTCAAGTTATGTTTAGGATATGTTCTGGTTATGTTCAGGATATGTTCTGGTTATGTTCTGGTTATGTTCAGGATATGTTCAGGATATGTTCTGTTTATGTTCAGGCTATGTTCAAGTTATGTTTTGGTTATGTTCAGGATATGATACCCTTAAGCACAGCCAATAAGAAAACATTTTATAACCTGTTATGTTAAGATTATTGTCAGGTTATGTTCTGTTATGTTCAGATTATGTTCTAGTTTAGAGCTCACACACTAATTGACTGTGAGCACATGGAATGTCATTTAGTGCGGGGCTATCAGTAATTTAAAGTAAAAAAAAGAACAGTCTTAACTTTACTCTCATGGTGACTTCAGCTCATTCAGAGCTGATCTCAGGACAGTGTAGCTCCAGGAACAGCACTGAACACCTCTGCTTGAATCTGAAGCTGTTCTCTGTCCCCTGCGTTTGTTCTAAAGTCTCTTGGTTCTCCTGGTAGGATGGCCATCAACATTGGCTATTTCGGCTTGTCGTTGAACACCACCAATCTGAGTGGCGACCCGTTCCTCAACTGCTTTCTGTCGGCGGTCACTGAGGTTCCAGCATATATCGTGTCCACCTTCCTCCTGAAGAGCTGTCCCAGGAGACCCGTGCTGTCCGCTTTCCTGGTCATCGGTGGAGGCTTCCTGCTCCTGGTGCAGCTCATTCCTGACCGTAAGAGCTCAACACAACACAACACAACACACCACACCACACATGCTCTCCAGAGTCCTACAGAAGATCAGCTTGAAACGCAGCAGTGAAGAGAAACAGTCTCATTCATGAAGCATGAGCTCTGATTTAGGGTGGAGTTATCAGCCATTTAGGGCGGAGCTATCAGTCATTTAGGGCGGAGCTATCAGACATTTAGGGCGGAGCTATCAGTCATTTAGGGCGGAGCTATCAGTCATTTAGGGCGGAGCTATCAGTAATTCAGGGTGGAGATATCAGTCATTTAGGGCGGAGCTATCAGTCATTTAGGGTGGAGATATCAGTCATTTAGGGTGGAGCTATCAGACATTTAGGGTGGAGCTATCAGTAATTCAGGGTGGAGCTATCAGTCATTTAGGGCGGAGCTATCAGTCATTTAGGGCGGAGTTATCAGTCACTTATGTCACTACCTGTCAGTCATTTAACCCCTGACTAATTTAAAAAGGCCAAACTCTAATAACCGTGTTGTAAAAAGGGATCAAAGTGGACCATCATAGTGAAGAGTGAGCTGGTCTACTGCTGTACTCTTGCTGTAACTGTAAGAGTTTCCTGTGGGTGATTTATCCAGAGGCTGTTCATAAGGCTTCAGCATTAGTGAGCGTACAGTAGAGCCACTCCAGCAGCACTGACAGAGTTTCTGCTAAAGCCTGAAGGCATGCAGACGGCTGTAAGCCATCAGAAACCGCTTTACTCAACTACAGAACCAGGATTAGCTTACATTTTGTGCCCCTGAATCTGGACTTGGACCCTTGCAGGGAAAACAGGTTAAGCCTATTACTTGGAGAATTACCATGAGGGCAAATGTGCACACTCACATGCTTTTGGAGACTCAGAAACTTTACACTAGAATTCAGCTGGCACTGGGTCAAAGGTGAGACGCCGGGTGTTTGTACTGTAAAAAACAGTCCTGTAAACTCTAGGGTAAAAATCTGGCAGATGTGGCCCATATAGAAAAATATACAAATACACCACACAAACGGGCATTTTGAATGGATTTTTTCTTTTCGCCGAAGCTTTTCCCTTTATTAATCAGGGGTCGCCACAGCGGAATGAACCACCAACTATTCCAGCATATGTTTTACACAGCAGATGTCCTTCAAGCTGCAACCCATCACTGGGAAACACCCATACACACTCATTCACACACTCATACGGCCAGTGTAGTTGATCAGTTCTCCTATAGCGCATGTGTTTGGACTGTGGTGGAAACCGGAGCAGCCGGAGGAAACCCACACCAACACGGGGAGAACATGCAAACTCCACACAGAAACACCAACTGACCCAGCCGGGACTCAAACCAGCGACCTTTTTGCTGCGAGGTGATCATGCTACCCACTGTGCAGCGTGACGCCCTTAATTGACCAAATGTAAAATATTTGTCATATGCAGCATATATTTCACAGCATATATATTTTGTCAATTGTTAAAAATACACATCTGTACATGTACAGTATATTCACATATGTCATATATACTTAATTATTTCATATATTCATATATATATATATATATATATATATATATATATATATAAAATCTTAATTATGTCATATATTACTTAATTAATTCTTAAATTAAACACAAAGCTGACAGAAAGTAAAACAGCTGATGGAGTATACACTAACCTTTGCATTATTCAGACACTAGATGGCGCCAAGCTCAAAATCATGGCAGAAATGAGACACATCCGGATAGCCCCACCCCAAATAAGTCATAACTCACCCCAAAGGGCTGATAGCCACACCCCAAAAAACTGATAACCTTCCCTAAATCACTGACAGACCTGCCCTAGATGACTGATGGCCCCGCCCTAAAGGCATTCCATGTGGTTATGAAGGCAAATGAATTTCTACTGAATAATGAAGTGTACAGGTGCATGGTTTATAACCAGCTCCACTACATTCATAAACAGATAAGAAGAGCGGATTATGATTTGATGCAGACTTTAGCACACAGTGGAGAATGGTGCAGTGATCAGAGTGTGTGTGCAGGTCTGCAGACGCTGGCTCTGGCGTTGGAGATGGCGGGTAAATTCGGCTTCACCATGTCCTTTACAGTGGTCTACATCTACACCGCGGAGCTCTATCCCACCGTCCTCAGAAACCTGGGCATGGGCATGTGCTCTTCTGCGGCCCGCATCGGCAGCATCACAGCACCATACATCATATTCTTAGGTAAACACAGCAGATCAGCACAATCAAACACTCAGAAATATGGGGGGGGGGGGGGCACTTTTACACTGTTTTTACTACATATTATTAAATACATTCATTATGTGACACTACAGTTGCTATGGTAACACAACTACTATAGTAATTGATCTGCTGTGGTGATTCTACAGTTGCTATGGAAACACAACCACTATAGTAACATAACCAAATGAGCCAATACTGTAGTTTTCCACAGCTACAGTGTATATTACACTACAACACACCACTGTTTACTACAGTAAACTGAAAGTATACTACAGTAGTTGAGTTTATCAGTTCACTATAGTATGCAGCAGCAGTTGTAGCTACTTAATACACTTGTAACTTGTAATATAAGCGTTAGAGTATCTACTATAAATGACTGTAGTAAGTTTTCATATGAACTCTTTTCAGCTGTAGGTGTAGCTGTAATCAGACAGGGTTACTCTCCTGTGTCGATACTCAGAGCTGTAAATGAGTGATGGTGTGTCCTCACTGCTCCTGCACACACAGTCTCTCAGCTCTTCTTAAAGGACTGAAGGTGTTGTTGACTGATGGATTCTGCTCTTCAGGCACGTTTAACAGACACCTGCCGTATGTGCTGATGGGCAGCCTGACCATCACCGCCTCACTGGCCAACCTCTTTCTGCCCGAGACCTTTGGAAAAGTGCTGCCCGAGAACCTGGAGCAGATGCAGAAGAGCAGAAGGTGACACACACACACACACACACACACACACACACACACACACACACACACACACACACACACACACATGCTCACTCTCGCAAACATAAACAAACACACTCTTGCTCGCATGCATGCACCAACACAAACACACACTTGCTCTTTTGTCTCTGTTTTGTTGAGTTGATTATAGTTTAGCCTGTATTATAACGTTGTTAAGCTCATTAATATTCACAACAACCTCTCCAAACACGGTCAAAAGCAACCGCATCACATTAGAGCCGTTTCCTGCGCTCATATATGCACATGTGAAACTGTTTCTGAACTGACCTGAGAGAGACACACACACCTACCACACTGAGATCAGAGAAACACACCGACTCAATGGCAGCTTTCACCTGTCACTGAACGTCTCCTCGTCTCCATCAGCTTTCCAGGAAGAGATAAACAGAGTGTGGAGGACGGAGGAGGAGGAGAGAAGATGAGGGAAGAGAAACTCTGAGCGCAGGAATGAAGACGTCTCTGAAGAGCAGCTCAGCTCACAGGAGATCCTGCGCGCTGTAAAGGCACAGTTCTGTCGAGTTTACACTCCTCACAAACCTGTCTGAGTGTCAGTTCAACACAAAAGAAGATATTTTGAAGAATGTTGGAAATCTGCTACTTGTTTTCCTATTATGTCAATGGTCACCGGTTTCCAGCATTCTTCAAAATATCTTCTTTTGTGTTCATCAGAATACAGAAAGGTTTGGGAACACCTGAGGGAGAGTATATAATGAGTGAATGCTCATGTTCTGGGTGAACTGTGCCTTTAAACTGTGACTCTGGACCACAGACCCAGTCTCAAGTTGCACGGGTGTATTTGGGAGGACGGCCAAAAACACCTTATATGAGTTAAAATGACAGGGTTTTCCTTTGTGCCAAAATCACTAGAATATTAAGTAAGGATCAACGACTCCATGAAGACATTTTGTACATTTAACTCCATTAATACACAGGCGTCAAACTCAGCTCCTGGAGTTCTGCAGTTCAGCTTTACCCTGATTGAACACTCCTGATCACACTAATGGAGTCCTGCAGGCTTGTTTGAATCCTCCAGGTGAGTGTGCTGAAGCAGAGCTGGGCTCTCCAGGAGCTGAGTTTGACACCTGAAAGTAATGTTTTGATTAGTTATATGTATCGCACAGGTCTCAAACTGGACTCCTGGAGGGCCGCAGCTCTGCAGTTTTGCTCCAGCCCTGATCAAACACAGCTCATCAACTCCAGGCAGTCAAGACTAATCAGCAGCTGGGAGTTGGAGGAAGATGAAGCTAAACTGTGCAGAGCTGCGGCCCTCCAGGAATCCAGTTTGAGACCACTGATGTATTTATATGATGGATTTATATGTTTGGGTGAACTGTAAAGTGGAATTATTGTATAAAATACACAAATGTAATGTTTTCAAAAGTGAGTTATGCTCTGATTACAGTCAAACTAATATTTTGATAAAGCATCAGGACATCTCTCCCTCGTTGTTCTGTCAGTGTCAGCAGAGGTGTCAGGTCTGTGAGCTGTTCATGGGTCTACAAATAATCTGCTGTATAGAGGGAGCTTCACAGAGGAAACTAATGGCTAAAGGTTTTTTATTACTCTTATTTTCTTACTATAACAGGAATAAAACCGAAAAACCCTCCATCATACTGTAGTGAATGATAACTACTAAATACCGAAGTGTACGTTCGATTTTACTACAGTAAACTGTGGTGTGTTGTAGTGTAATAAACTCTATAGTTGTAGAAGACTGCAGTACTGGCTCATTTGTTTATATTACTATAGTACTATAGTCATGTTACCATAGCAACGGTAGAATCACCACAACAGATCAATTACTACAGTTGTTACCATAGCAACTGTAGAATCACCACAACAGGTTAATTACTATAGCAGTTATTTTACCATAGCAACTATAGAATCACAACAGATCATTTACTATAGTTGTATTACCATAGCAACTGTCGAATCACCACAACAGATCAATTACTACAGTTGTTACCATAGCAACTGTAGAATAACCAGTGAATAAACTATGCGTTACCATAGCGACTGTAGAATGACAACAAATCCATTTTTAAGGTTGTTGTTACCATAGCATCTGTAAAATCACCACAACAGATCAATTACTTTAGTTTATGTTACCATAGCGACTGTAGAATAACCAGTGAATAAATTATATGTGTTACCATAGCTACTGTAGAATCACAACATATCTATTACTATGGTTGTTACCATAGCTACTGTAGAACAACTAGTAAATAAATTAGTTGTTACCATAGCGACTGCAGAATCACGACAGATCAATCAGTGTAGTTGTTTGGTGACCATAGCTGCTGTAGAATCACCACAGTAGATCAATCAATCTACCTGATAATGAAAAGGTTCAGAAACACTACAGCAGCGGTGTCCACACTCAGTCCTGGAGGGCCGGTGTCCTGCAGTTTAGCTCCAACTTCCTTCAACACACGTCCCTGGAAGTTTGTAGTATTGCCTGAAAGAGCTTGATGAGCTGTTCAGGTGTGTTTAATTGGGGTTGGAACTCAAATATGCAGGACACCGGCCCTCCAGGACCCAGTTTGCACTGCAGTATTATTGTACATTGCTATAATGCTGGTTTAGACTTGGTAAGAGATTGTGCTTGCATCTTAATGACTTTTCTTTCATTTCTACATCACTGTAATCTGCATTTACTGCAGCAATTCATAATTCTGCAACTCTGGCACTCTGCACAATCCTTCAGCTCACAAGTCCTTAGACACACTAACACATTCACCTCAATAGGAGATGGGAGAATCGATGTTTGTTGATGAAGAGCTGTGTTCAATATCCTCTAATGCCAATCATTAATCTGTGACACTGTAGAAAGCAAAGCCAGTGTCATTCCGGGTTTACCAGAGTTGATTTGAGGCGATCGCTGCTCTATCATGTCAGACTGATGTGTGAGCTGAAGATGTGCTTCTCCTCATTCAGCAAGTAAACCACAGATGAGCTGCTTTCATTGCAAACATTTATTACAATTTCTGATGGAAACATCGGCATCTCTCCTCGATGGAACAGCTGGAATGACAAGAGTACATGGAGGGACAGTCCAGAAAATAAAAGCACTGATGTGTGTGTGTGTGTGTGTGTGTGTGGCCATTCCACCGCTGCTCCATGCAGACTTATATAGATTTATAGAGCTGAAGACTCTCATCTGATGACTTTACTCTAGGTTATTTGTGTTTATTTAAAAAAAAAAGATGACAAAAAACTAATAAAAATTAATAATAATAATAATAATCATGGAACAAGGCATGCATAATGTGTTTAACCCATATTATTCAAATTAAGAGCTATTGGAGGACAGCTTTAAAAATCAGACATGACATCTCTATCATTTACACTCGGCCCATGATCATCAGCTGACCTGCTGGAGTTCTGCTCAACGCCAGCTCTGTCCCACATCTCTCTGTGTGTGTGTGTGTCCACTAGATTATCATGTTATTGGGCAGTTCACTGTGTGTGTGTGTGTGTGTGTGTGCGTGAGTCCCTCTGGAGACACTTGTGGTCAGGAATGATTGGTTTCTTCTTCTTTCATACACTGAGGTTTATTGCCGTGCCTTAAATCTTCAATTCCACGTCATATTAAAAAAGAAAGAGTGAACATCTACTGGTGTGTGTGTGTGTGTGTGTGTGTTACAGCAGGTGTGAGCGAGCGTCTGTGTGTGGCAGTACAGTTTGTTTTTGTTTTGTTTTATCTTTTTTTGGAAAACAACAGAAACTGGAGGGGAGAGACAGATGTGTGTGTGTGTGTGTGTGTGTGTGTGTGTGTGTGTGTGTGTGTGTGTGTGAGAGGACGGCCACATCAGCGGACTGCACATACACAGTCACAACTTCATCTTTAAGCCCGAGGACTGTGGCCACAGCGGACAGGAAGTGAGCTGAAGCACTTCCTGTTTGGCGAATATGACTAGTGTGTCAGCTGTTCACACACACACACACACGCGCACACACGCACGCACACACACGCACGCACACACACGCACGCACACACACGCACGCACACACACGCACACACACTGAATGAGGAGCAGAAAGGCTGAATGACAGAGAGAGTGCTGGAGCAGAATGAGCTGTGTGTGTGTGTGTGTGTGTGTGTGTGTGTGTGTGTGTGTGTGTGTGTGTGAACACGGTGATGAACTGAAGATTAACAGTCTGTAGGATGATGGAGCGCTCTCTGCTGGACGTGTGTGTGTGTGTGTTTAGTCGATGTACTGAGACAGCCAGCGGAAGCCCTCGCCGTAGCCCTGTCTCTTCAACACACTGCACATGAACACCTCCAGAGGCCTCGTGTTCAGCTCCTTCAGAGGAATATTACCCTGCACACACACACACACACACACACACACACACACTTATGACAATCTGAAGACAGAATCTCCTGTAGTGAGCATCTCGATCAGCACTCTTGTTGACTAGTGAGTGCACTGCTGAAGGCTGATTTACACTTCTGCATTAGGCACACACGCGTAAGCTCCAGCGCAGCCTGCGTGCAGTCACACACCCCTCGGCATGGCCAACGCTGACACACAACTCTAAAAAAAAAGTAACTACACGTCATAACGAGGCGTAGCGTAAGCTCTGTGATTGGCTGGCTGGACAGCTGTGTAGAGCGCGGGCGGTGCTGAGAGTTGCGAGCCCGATGGAGCGAGTGTGTACAAGAGTCGAGTCCAGATATTGTGTTTACCTCATGATTAAAGCTGCTGCACATGCAGAATGAGCGAGTTAGAGCCGCTTTACATAACCACGGCATTCAGAAAAAACACACACCAGAGAAGAAACTGCTTATGCGGCTCGCGTTGTTGCCGTTGCACAGTGTGTGCTCGCAGTTAAAATAAAAGCCAACCTCGAGCGGAAATTCATTCTCCAATCAAATATAAGCAGAGGCGGGGTTTGTGTGGTCAAGACGACTATGGAGAACTTTTAAAGATGGAGGAGAGACTAGTGCTCGCTGTTTCCACTGATCCAGAGCTGTGCGACTTGACAAGTCTTGAATATCACAATATTATTAAATATTACAAACACGGCTTAACATTGACTTTTCTGACCAGCAGCCACTGTGGCTAGTAGTTTTCCAGCATTACTAGCCACTCGCCATTTTCACTAGCCACAATTTCATTGTTGGAAAATATATTTTATACACGTAAACATGACTTTGACATGCTGAATGACTTGATTTAGAGTTTGCGTTATCTCTACATGCCTCCTCACTCGTTTCCCTTTCTGTGTGTCGTGTATGAGCTTCAGTAATCATGAGCAGACGGGTCAGGGTTTCATATATTACAATGAGTTTTCAGAATTTTCAGAACCCAAAATGAAGGATTTACCCCATTTATCTCTGAACACACCTTACATAAACAGTTCATTATTTCTGAGCCACACATTTAAAATGTGTGAAAACATGCTAAATATAGCTGAATACTACACTTTATATTTATCAAAACACATGCACAGTCATATATCCTGGCTTAAGGTCCCAGATCAGCAGTTAACTACACATAAATGGGGAGTTATTCTCCCATTAAAGCAATGCTATTGTAAAAAACTGATAATTAAATCATATTAATGCAAAAGAAAGCAGGTAAAAACATACTGTGATAATAAAGGGTGATCACACGCGCATGGTTAATGATAGACCCATAAATGATCTGTTCAAAGAATATGGTTAAAGCGAAAGCAACTGGCGCTGCTTACAATAAGTCAGCTCGGGAGCTCTGGAAAGCAGCAGGACTGTGGCTGCATGTTCCTCCTTTTCGTTCAGTCTATTTAAAGAGAATCGATCGCATCAGTTGTGTTTCTAGACACAGTTGCTTCACAAAGGAAACGGGAGCGTGCACGCGTTATAAACAGTCGCGCGCATCACCTCAGCTGTCCTGCATCTGTCCTGCATCTGCATCACACACTCAACACACAGGCTATTGATGATTGAGTGTATCTGGAGAATTACAGGTATTAACAGATCTTATTAATGCACAACTACACCGAGAGCATGCACCGCGGGTCACGCCGATCCCTCCACACAGAAGTATAACTCAGCCTTGAGAGTGTCAGCCTGAGACACCGCTGGACTCACCTTTCCTGTCGTCTGACCGTACAACCCGAAGATCTCCCGCAGCTTCTCCTCGCTGATGGCCTCGGGTTTGTCAATCTTATTTCCCAGGATCAGGATGGGCACATTGCCGATGGTCTCGTCTGTCATTAGTGCCTGATCAGCACACGTTTACATTCTTCAGTTTCAGTTATTATTCAACAACTTCACTCTGTGTGTGTGTGTGTGTGTGTGTGTGTGTGTGTGTGTGTGTGTGTGTGTGTGAGAGAGTGAGTGTGTGTGTGTGTGTGTGTGTGTGTGTGTGTGTGAGAGAGTGAGTGTGTGTGAGTGAGTGAGTGAGTGTGTGAGTGTGAGTGTGTGTGTGTGTGTGTGTGTGTGTGTGTGTGTGTGTGTGTGTACTCACGTCAAGTTCTGTTTTGGACTCTGCCAGTCTGCCGTGATCAATACAGTCCACCAGGAAGACGATGCCGTTGATGGCGGGGAGGTAGTTCTTCCACACCCGTCGAGCTGTTCACAACACAACACAACACAACATCACACAACACTCCTGCAGCGGTGTAGACATCAACACAACACAACCTCACACATGCCTGCTAGTCTGGACTGATCAATTCCCTCTACATACACTGAGGTCAGGTGTGTGTGGTGTCCTGTGAAGCCACTAGTAAACAATGGAGTAATTACAGCCAACACTAGCACTGAACTTTATGGAAGTGCAGCATTAATGAGCAAATGTTCATATCTGTGATGAATATATGAGTGCAGAAATATCATCATCATCATCATCATCATAATACTCACCCTGAGCATGGCCACCCAGATCGAAAGTGGTGAAGGTCATGCCGGCGATCGTCAGCTCTTCTGAAGCTGAAGACACACACACACACACACACACACACACACACACACACACACAAACACAAACACACAAACACACAAACACACAAACACACAAACACACACATTCAGCCTCTGACTGAGAGCATTTCAATGAAATAACAAACTAACTACTTCAGATCCTCTCAGCAGCTTGTGCTAGCACTAAACACACATTTCCATCTCAATTTGACAGCTGTAAACGTCTTTCTATCTGCAAAATTGTGCTGCACAATATAAGGTTCCAGCGTGGATCCCACTACAGCTCAGCATGGGAGATGCAGTTTTCATTCTGACAGTCCCTGAGACTGGCCGCTGTGATGGGTTAGTGTGGTGAATGCACACTTACTAGGGTGTAGGGTTGGCACATGTTGACCCAGTCTGTCATCTTTGAGCATATGGAGAAGCGTCGTCTTGCCAGCATTGTCCAGGCCAAGAAATACTAATTTTCCAGACTTCTTATACAGCCCTGAAACAGAGAGAGAGATGGTTCAGCCAAGTGCACACACCATGACCCAACTGAACCAACAGTGGACTCGTGAAGTAATGAGAGTCTCAATCTACAGCTGAACAATAAATGATCACTGAGCACATCAGAAGTCTGTCCGTCTGTGATCAAGCGCAGAATCCAGCAGAGTGATCTGACAGTAATACACTGGAGTAATGTGATTTAACAGTTAGAGCTGATCTGTCAGTTTCAGTCTGGACTGGGAGAACTGGAAAAACCAGGCTGGTGATACTGAGCTGAGGAGCTGCAGTGCGTCATATTATTCTCCACCGTCACAGCAGCATTCTGGTTTCATGATTTACAGCTCAAGACTAATTTATTCCCCGTCTGTGATTTTCCCAAGTGATGTTTCCACAGTATTTCCAACACTATCTTTCTTCTGGAGAAAGTCTGATTACTTTCAGTTCGCCTGGAATTAAAATATACATCAATTTAAAAAATAAAAACTGCCGTGATCAATATTATTCACCCCCTTCAGCAATATTAGTGTTGGATTGTCTCCAGAACAAACCACTGTTATACAATGACTTGCCTAATTACCCTAACTTTACCCTAATTACACTAGTGAAGCCTTTACATGTCACTGTAAGCTGAACACTAGTGTCTTGAAGAATATCTAGACTAATATTATGAGCTGTCATCATGATGAAGAGAAAATAAATCAGAGTTATTAAAACTATTATGATAAAATATGTTAATCTTCTCTGTTTAAAAGTAGTATATAAGACTAATTAATTACATGTACTTACTATATGGTTGGGGTTACATTTAGGGTTAGTTGCATGTAATCATGCATTATTCATCATAATGACTATAGTAAGTAAAATAAATACAACAATAAAAATGATTTATAATTGTATTGTAAAATATTTGTGCCGAATTGGCTATTCAGCAGTAAAACATAAATAAATAGAGGAATATCTGATAAGTTCCTTAGCAAAATGAATGTAGTTGAGCTGTGAATTGATGATTTGATCATGTCAGATTGGACAATGACATTTACATGTGTACATTTTAAAATCTCAAAAACAGGCTGATGAACTTACCTAAGAACTGTAAAACACTACTGAAACCACTATAAATCCAATCAAATATGAAGGACATATCCAGGCCGTGGAATTCTGCAAACAAACAGAAAATATGCTGAGATTCAGTCATTCTGAACATGTGTTCATCAGTCTAGATTAATCACAATTAACGGTCACATTTACTATAAGCTTTCAGTATTAGTTACTGTATTTACTGACATTAACAGAGCAGGAGGCGGAGAGTGGAACTCAATGCATTGACACTCTTTCCATTCATTTTTGAACCTCATCGCCACTTTAGGTTTCAACAGGTAACACTGGCCACATTCTTACAGTATAATGAAGCGAGAGGATGCATTTACCAGACAATGATCAGGTGCAATTGAATATAGTCTAAAATTCTTTTAGACTACCCTTTGACAGGTTCAGAATAATTGACATTTGAATAAATTGATGAAACTTTAATACGACTCAACACACTCATCTAGCAGCACGCTGACGCACTGATCTTCAATTTTCATTTCAGACTTCTTAACTAGAAAATTTCCAGATTCCATATTCTGGAATTTCAGAAAGCAGAAACACACTAATAAAATGAGTATGAGATTGTTTTGTGTCTGCTTTCATCACGGGCTAGATATTGATCTGAAATGGACTTGATCTGTAATTTGAAAATATGATCTGTTTTTGAGAAATGATGCTACATAAACCTCACCTGATTACACAGATTTATGCGCACTATATCATTACAGACGTGACGCAAACACTAACAACCAAATGACCTGATAAAACCACACATGAAATCAGATATTAATGTGCAATGAAGTGCCACATCAGCTGCTGGCACGCTGGAGACATCATAAACACTGCAGACGAACATCTCAAAGATCTGATCGCTCCTAAGAGCTCTCTTAAAAACAGCCCTGAATCAGCAGTTTTACATATTCTGTGGTTCAGGTTTTGTTTCCCTCGTGTTTACTTCTGATTTTAAACTGCATTATGGGATCTTGATCTTTTCCACCTTTAACAATAAGAAGTGTGTGTTCAGCACGTGTGTATAGTGTGCAGGGCTGTATTGTGTGTGTGTGTTGGTGTTGTATATTACACTACAGAACTTGTAATAAACTGCAGCACATTTACTGCTATTGTACACACTTATTCCTCCACAGATTATTCATTATATATTAATATTTTTATTTAAAACCACTAAGATGTAAGTAAAGTCACTCTGTTAAACTGTAGAGTTGATTTTCAGCATCAGAAGTGGACAGAGCAGAGATCAACATCCCATAATGCAGTTCACCACCGCTAATACACACAGAACACACACTAAATACACAAACTGCTCATTTACAGATGTTAGACAGTGCAGATGTGTTGCAGATGTTGTATTGCAGGTGCTATAGCCTGAGAGGCAGTAGCTACACTCCTGTGTATCCTGTGCATGTTGTGTGTGTGTGTGTATCGCTGCATGTTTCCCTAAGGTCTACTAGGGATGCATTGATTATAGATTTAGGCTGTACGATTATAGTCCGAGGAATAATCACAGTTATTATGATTATTATGCATTCAAGAATTTTAAAACACCACTACTTTGATAAATCAGATCAAATCCGCATTGATTTGCCTGTGATTTCCCAAAACCTGTCGGCGAGTTAAAATCGGGTCTGAAATATGCAGTCTGAACACTGTATTAGTCTGTATGTGTGTGTGTGTGTGTGTGTGTGTGTAAAGTACAGATACTTTGTACATAAACAATTGGTTAAATCTTTGACTGAAACTTTTTAAAAGAAAAGTAAAGGTCTACACCCATCAGCGGCCGTGTCTTGTTCTGTGGTAGCATACAGTGAGTCTGATAAAGCTCTGCTGTTATCAGGATATAAACCTTTGATACGTGTAAAGGCCATCTGACAGCAGCTCCGCTTCTCTGACGGAGAATATGCAGCTGAAGTGTGTGTGTGTGTGTGTGTGTGAATCTGCTGAAGACGGAACAAATCCAGCTCAGAGAAGAAACTGATGCTGTCTGCTGGAGATGACACAAACACACACACACACACACACACACAAAGATGAATGAATAAATGTGTGAGTGAGGAAAGAGAGTGTGTGTGGTGTTGTGTAAGCTGTCAGGAGTAAAGAACAGCAGCAGTAAAGGTGAAGGACACGTGTGTGTGTGTGTGTGCTACACGTCAGCATGACAGAGCTCTGACCCAGCCTGAGCTGAACAACTGATGATGATCTGCTAACACACACACACACACACACACACACACACACACACACACACACACACACACACACACACACACACACACACACACACACACACACACACACACACACACACACACACACACACACACACACACACACTGACATTTAAACGCTAGGCTCACATACACACATTACACTCACACACTAAACTTTTACACACATATACACACTACACTTACACATATACACACACGTATATACGCTAAACTTACATGCTAAACTTTTACACACATACCAGAGCTGCACGATTAATAGAAGAGAAACAACACAATCTTAATTGGACCCCGCACACAATCTTTCTCCAGGACAAGTCTTTGCATTATTACATTGCTCAGCAATGTGGACACCTCCAAATGATGTTTAAAGTGTCATATACTGTAATCATAAGGTATAACTCACCCAAAAATGCCATTTGGTCTTAATGGAATGTCGTACTGAACAGAACCTGCGTAGGCTGTGAATAACAGCTGATAAAGCTGTTAATAACACTCAGTTATTCACACAGCGATCGTTTGGGAGCCGAGCGGGAACTGGGATTCACATGTGTGTTTGTTTTTCCTCAGAGTGACGGCAGCCATGACATGAGCACACTCGACAGTGAAAGTGAAACCACATCATTTAAGTGATCATATCACATTTCAGAGTTATGATCAGGACAAGCCTTTGATGTGTTTTTGTAATAGTGAACACACAGTGCTGTGCATGAGAATAAACGTTTACTGTGTCAGTATAACTACTCAGGCTGCACGGTGGCGCAGTGGGTAGCACATTCGCCTCACAGCAAGAAGGTCACTAGTTCAAGCCTCAGCTGGGTCAGTTGGTGTTTCTGTGTGGAGTTTGCATGTTCTCCCCGTGTTGGTGTGGGTTTCCTACAGGTGCTCCGGTTCCTCCTTAAGTCCAAAGACAAGCGGTACAGGTGAATTGGGTAAGCTAAATTGTCTGTAGTGTGAATGGGTGTGAATGGATGTTTCCCAAGGATGGGTTGCCGCTGGAAGGGCATCCGCTGCCTAAAACATGTGCTGGATAAGTTGGCGGTTTATTCCACTGTGGGGACCCCGGATTAATAAACGGATTAAGCCGAAAAGAAAATGAATGAATGAGTATAACTACTCTAGCCTGTATAATGCTGAATATAATGCAAGAGGGAATCTGATAATGACAAATGTCTGATTTTACCAGTGAAAAACGAACGATTGATAATGTTAATGACAGATTACAAGCATATGCCTCAAATAATTCCACTTCAGAATTATCAATGGTTGTATTCTGACCACTTCACTGTGTATTAACATCCAGGACAAAGATAGTCTATTCAACACACACACACACACACACACACACACACACAAACACACACACACACACATATATATAAATATATATATATATATATATATATATAGACACCCATGCATACATACGCACACTAAACAAATATATACATGACTACACACACAGACCCACTACACCCACTACTATGTGAACAGGCCTGTCCGTCTGCTCAGAGTAAAACAGGGCTGTGCAAACACGTCTTCAACAGCGTACATAAAGCAGTTTTAATAATCAGTGTGCTAATAACACCGACAGCGACACACTCATCAAGATTACAGCGCTGATCAAGAGAGAACGCTGGACCCTTTACACAATGTGCTAAATAGCAATAGCAGAAATCCACATGAACCCACAGCTGAGAGAGAGAGAGAGAGAGAGAGAGAGAGAGACAGAGAGAGAGAGAGAGAGAGACAGAGAGAGAGAGAGAGAGATCAGCTTCATGGCAAAACCAGATCAAATGTACAACATATTATAATACTGCTACTCCACAATAATAATAGAGTGGTAATAATAATAAAACAGCAGCAGCAATATATAATTCATAAGATACACATTTAAAGGTAAATGCCATTAAAAGGTTGATATATTATATATAATATTTCCTTTAAAATCTCTCCAGATGATGATTGACTGAAACACAGGGCAGACCAAACGTGTTTTAAACTATCGTGACGTGTAAATGGCTTTTTTTTCTGCTGCTGATGAGTTGAAGTATGGGCACAGTTTGCCTATAAATATGACATTTTACTCACTATCTACTCTGCGTCAGGTGTTTCCAAACCTTTAGGAGATTCTTTCTTCTGTTTGACACTAAAGAAGACATTTTGAGGAATGTTGGAAATCTGTACCCATTGAGAACAGATAGAGGTAAAGTTGCTTTATATTCACACGTTCATTCAGTGACAAGTTGTGACGCACTCCTTATATTGTTTACCAGAGCATTTCAGATATCCGGTCTGAAATAACCGGCAAGTGTGACTGAAAACAGCACTAACACTGTTTATTTGACTGTGGACGGTGCTGTACGTTGATAGTCATTAGCTGATAATATGATTTCACTATTTAGATTTAGCAGATAACACTTTTATTAATATATAATATTAAGGGGAAAGTCTGAATGTGCGAATATAAAACCAACTTTACCTCTTTAAGTTCAGAGCCGCTTGAGTGATGTTAAATACAGAGGAGTTGGACTGGGTGAACTGTCCCTTTAACACTGATCAGTGGCTATTTTATCCGTCTTTCTGATGAGATGATAACCCGAGGTGCTGACTCTCTGTGCTTATTAATAATCTCATGATGTCCTTGGTGAAAGAGTGGGGGTTTCACCCCAGCATCCTGGCCAAATCTGCCCACCATGACCTCCTGACCCTCCCCATATCATACCTGTCTTCATCACTCTGTCTCCTCTCCACCAATCAGCTGGGGCTCATCCAGGATGATGCTGCACACTGGTGCTGGAGGAGGAGGTTCCCCCCAAACATGTGTAAAGCGCAAGTGTGTCCAGAAAAGAGCTGTATTCATGTCCGGAGTTATTTGTGTGTTTCTCTGTGTTGTTGTGTGTAGTTTTTCTTGTGTTGTTAATGGCTGTGAGTGTAGCTGTGTGTTCTCAGCATTGCTAGTTGTTGTCTGGGTGTAGTTGTGCTGTTGTGTGTTTCTCTGTGTTGTTAGTCATCAGAGTGTAGTTGTGTGTTTCTCGTGTTGTTAACGGTTGTCAGTGTAGTTGTGTGTGTTTCTCTGTGTTTTTGTGTGTTGTTGTGTGTAGTTTTTCTTGTGTTGTTAATGGCTGTGAGTGTAGCTGTGTGTTCTCAGCATTGCTAGTTGTTGTCTGGGTGTAGTTGTGCTGTTAGTCATCAGAGTGTAGTTGTGTGTGTTTCTCTGTATTGTAAAGGTTTGTCAGAGTGTGTGAGTGTGTGTGTGTGTGTGTGTTTCTCGGTGCTGATAGTTGTCAGTGCTGTTGTGTTTTTTTGTGTAGTTTAATTGTTGTCTGAGTGTAACTGTGTGTGTGTTTCTCTCAGAGTTGTTAAGGCTTGTCAGAGTGTAGTTGTGTGTGTTGTCGTCAGTTTGTATGTACGTGTCACTGCTGCTGCTAACAGACCCGGAGCTCCTGACCCCCGATTAGCTCCACACAGGCGAACACCGTCACTGACAGGCGCTTTACACACCCAACACACACTCAACACACACCAAACACCGGAGCTCGAGAACCGACCGCCACCGTCTCTGCTCCCGGGGCCAGTGAGCTCGCATCGGCTTTAGCATTAGCCGGAGCGGCGGCGGACTGAAGCCCCGGCAGGCAGAGAGCAGCGGCGGCGGTGGAAGCACCGGCGGCGGACACCGGGTCCGAGACTCACCTCCAGCGAGTGCAGACAAGCGCGGTTCAGTCCAACGGGGATCAATGAGGAAACACCGGAGAAACAAGTGGACAAACTCCGCTCTCAGCCACGACACACAGCAATGGCTCCACTTCCGCTGCGTGTCACAGTCGAGCCCGTCCGGCCGGAAACAGCTCACATAAACAACAGCTGTCAGAAGGCAACTCCAATGGGCAAATCCTACACATAATATAATTTGTACAATTCATACTGCCTTGTTGTTGAATCTAATTATTTTTCTACTTATCCAAAATTTCCTTTCTCATATATATATATATATATATATATATATATATATATATATATATATATATATATATATATATATATATAGTTGTATTTAATAAAGATTATGCAAATTAAATGAAAATGAAAATGTGCAGGGGTTGTATCAATTTGTAAAAAGAACTGTTTAATGTAACTAATTTTCAGGAATTTCTTTAAATAGAGAGTAAACTATATAAAGGCTCTGGTTATATTCTATTGTTCCAAAATAACAGTGAAGTGGCAGAAATTATAAACGCATGTGTTTATTTCACCACACTTATCATAATATTGGATTTCCCCGCAGGAGTCCCTCACTAAACGCCTCCCCAACACCAGCGCTGCGGCTCCGCTGGCCGAGCTGTTTCCAGTCCGGACGATCTGGCGCTTCCACAGGAAATGCCACGTGTACCAAGTGCGCAGGCGCCTGCGGATCTGGCGCTGGACTTCCGCTAGAGGAAGGCGCTGGTTCTCAGTCAGAGTTCAGGCGGTGAGGATGAGCGGATCCCCGGGCCTCTGAGCGGCTCTCCGACACACACACACCCGCCCCGGCCGCGATCCCCGGTGTCCCAGGATGTCCAGCGGCCAGTTCGCGCCCCAGAACGGCGCCGGTGACTCGTTCGCGAACGGTGAGTGTGCTGTCCGGTGTGGGGTTCTGTGTCGCTCTTTAGGCCCCTTCTTGGAGATAAGCTGTACTGAGTGTCGAGTGAAGACCCGAGTAAAGCCGGGGGGTAAAGTTCAGATAAACCCGCCCGAGAGTTCCAAAGCCTCGGCTTAACCCGCTCGGTGAGTCCGCCGACTCATGACGCAACTCCCGGGCACAGAGGACTAGTCAACGGTTAGTTTGAGGACTAGTCTGTGGTTTGTGGACTAGTCAGCTGTTAGTTTGAGGATAAGTGTGTGGTTAACAGACCTGTCAGTGATCAGTTTGTGGTCTAACGTTAGTCCGTGATTTGTGGTCTTGTCAGTGATTTGAGGACGAGTATAGACAGGTCAGGTATCGGCTGTGTGGAACAGGTGACACTGACACACTCGTGGAAGTTCTGTACTGTCGATAAATTGACATGTCATAGTTGAGGATCGTTTTAAACAGATAAGTGAAAGTGAATACATGTTTATCTGTTAGACATTTACACACCCAGTGATCTTAAAGGAGCAGTTCACCCCAAAATAAACACTCTGCCACCATTAACTTGCTCTTTACTAGTTTCTGCATTGAACACAATCATCACACAGTCATCACACTGACTTCCATGGGATTTGTCTTTGACGTCAAAGGTTTTCAGCTTGTTTGTAATATCTGCTGCTGTGTTCAACAGAATACAGAAACTCTGAAAGGTTTGGAAACACTCGAGGGAGAGTAAATAATGAGTACATCAGAACTGTCCCCTTAAACACTTGCTGATGTGGTTTATCAGGCCCTGAATGCTGTATCAGCTGTCCAGATATTACAGTCATGTGATGTTCTGTCAGGACACAGTACAGTTTCTTGAATGTAAATAGACATTTATAAATTAAACTGAAGGGTCTTCATAAACTGCATTTCTGAAAGTGTTTATGTGTTTCCAATAAGGAGAACCCTTTATTTTAGACCCGATAAACACCGTCAACATGTAAACTCTCAAAGGATTGCAGTTTTCAGTTAAGTTTGTCCATTTTAACTACAAAGAAAAGTACTTTATAAAGCTCAAACACTAGTCAACACTATTGTGGTCTCTTTATGAAAAGATAGTTTACAAAGTCTTACAATGGCCGTAGAGTAACATTTTAGCTGCAATAGAGAGTCAGTAAATGTCATTTCAGATGACTGAGGATAGTTGTGTCAGAAGTTGAGAATATCATCCATCTAAATTAAAATAAATCAGAATTTTATGTGAAATAAGGAATAAATGATCATAGCAAACAAGGAAAAAAGGAAAATCAAACCGGTTTTGAAAAATGTAAAGGTTGATTAAATGTTGACAGAATCTTGATTTTTGTGTGAACTTTATTGCTCTTCTGTTCATGAGACTAATGGACCAGCACAGGGGTCGCAGTCCAATAGAACTAGTAACTATAAGCTACTATAGTAACTATTTAGTTTGAAGTAACTATAAACAACAATTTTGTCCTCTTCAGTAGGTTATGGATGAATATGGTCATTCTTATGGTTTAATAAAAAATAAACAGATTTTTGGAAATCACCAAGCGACCCCCCCCCCCCCCCCCCCTTCAATCCCCCACAACCCTCACTTTGAGAACCACTGCTGTACAACACAAGCCTACTCAATAAGCCTAGAAAGGGTTTGGCTGTTTTGGTGGAAACCTTATTATTTTATTGATGGTACGGCTGACATTTGCACAGAATTGCCCATATAAATAAAACACTGTGCATTTCTGTAGTGCGCCTCACGCAGGTGAGTGGGATTTACAAACCACCTGTAGAAACACTCTACTCTCTGTAGTAAACACACTCCCCCTCATTACTCCAGCACTAGATTCTCTGAGCACTGACAGTTCGTCTGTATATCTGTGTATCAGCTCCAGTTGTGTGTATTGCCTGCTCTTGGTGAATGTCTGAATGCCTCCTCAGCTCTTTGGACTGAAGCGTCTGCTGATTGACTGAACGCAGAGCTTCAGTAGGTGTCCATCCAGATGAAGATTACATTGCTCTCCGGCTAATCTGATTACAAGTCTCGTCTATGATGACCAGTTTAACCCAGTGTGCTCTCTCTGTGTGTTTTACTGGGGATTATTCTTCTGTGCCGCAGGTCCTTCCCAGAATGCAGTTTACCCTTTGAACCCGGGCTTCATGGCTCCGCCGCTGCAGCCGGGCTACATCAGCAGTGTTCCCGCTAAAGGCCTGCCAGCGGGGCCGCAGAGCTGCTACAACACACACCGGCACCAGCCTTCACCTGTCGGCACACACAGCCCACTGCCAGCCTCGCCCAATCACAGGCCTGTGCTGCCCGGCCCACCACAGGCCTCACCCACACCCCCGCCGCACGCTAACAGCCACTACCAGCACACACAGCAGCCCAGCAGCTGGAGCAGCACAGCAGCAGTCTTCCAGAGCACAGCCGGTACACACACACACACATTAACATGTGTATCTTAAAAGAAGATGGACGAATGAGAACTTATCTGTTATAAACTATAATAAAACTGCTTTTCAAAAAGAAAGTAAAGAATGAAACCGTGCGAACAGAATGAATACAGAAATGGAGAACAGAGCGCTCCTTTATTATCAGCTGTCGGTCAGCGCCCACTCTTCTTTTCCTGGTCATTGCACCTTTCGCCGTGTGCTGTGTAATGCAGACAGTCGGATATGAGTCTCCTTTTAAAAGATAATACATGTAAGCAAGTCAGGTCAACAAGTAAATTCAGAAACTGTCTCAAAATCTGAATTGACCATCAAGATCTGCAATGTAAATACTGTGAAGTTCTACAGGGGAACGCCCGTCAGAGTTTGGCATTTTCCATTTCTATATTAACAAATATTTAGCCGTGTTTGCATGTTCATTGCATAAAATTCAATGTAAACTAAATAAAACTATTGCATGCATAAAATGATGGGAACAATTATGGAAATTGCAAGCATAAAAAAATGAAAACACATTCATTACAAGTTGATTATAAAGAACACCTGAATTGTTTTGCATTTTGTATTTTTTTTTATCTATTTTCCATTCATATATTAGCAAAATACTTAAATTCTAATAATACTATTCCATTCATATGTTTCATCATTCAGGATTTCTTTAAAGTGTAAAAATCTCATCTCGTTCCTGTGAACACAATCTCATGTCTCATCTCGTGGAGTCATCACATCCCGAGTTTTCAGAGATTAAAGCTAGCCCATGAATCAGCTATAACCAGGCTAATATTCTATAATGACAGTTTCAGTCTGCTTATTAATATTTATTTAATATTCACTCAATATTATATTTGAAGATCAAAATCTTAAGTTTGGCACTACATGTAAAAGCAGCAGGCAAACGACCCATAATTCATTTATCTGTGTTTATCTGCATGTGTTTATGTGGATGTCCAGTCTAAAGCCCACTGTGCTCCATCCTCCACAGCTCCACCTGCACTGAATGTCATGGCTCCGCATCAGACGTTTGGTCCTCCACCTGCAGCCATGAGAGGAACTCCACCCCTGACCGTCCCTCCGCCCACTGTTGCCCCACCTCCTTTTGCTGCTGCCCCACCTCCATCCACCATTGCCCCACCTCCTTTTGCTGCTGCCCCACCTCCATCCACCATTGCCCCGCCTCCTTTTGCTGCTGCCCCACCTCCATCCACCATTGCCCCACCTCCTTTTGTTGCTGCCCCACCTCCATCCACCATTGCCCCGCCTCCTTTTGCTGGTGCTCCACCTACATCCACAGTTCTCCCGCCTCCACGTGCTGGTGTCCCACCTCCATCAGCATCAGCTGCGGTCCCGCCCCCACCCACTGGAGCACACAGTGATGGTAAGCGATGCCTTTACACTCACCAGCCTTCATTACTCATTTTCACGGAGCTGTGCGGTTCAGTAAAATTCACCATTTCTACTATCAGAATTTCCAGAACTGTTGCAGCCAACCGTCAGGGTATCTAGCACAGCAGTACGGTACTAAAGGGCGGAGCTACTGCTGGACACTGATTGGTTTATAGCAGTGATGGGAGAAACAAAGCTTAAAGCTTCGAAACAATCCCCTTGCAGAATGAGTTTGGTAGTGTACGAAGCGGATCATTCCTTTACTGTATGGTTCCATTTAAGGCGGAGCTGTATGTAATTTAGCGTAGGGCAATCCCTCCTCTAAGGTGGGCCTATCTTTCTCCTATCATTCACATTGTTTAAAACTAACAGTAAGATGGTGTGGTTAAGTGTAAGATGGACGTGGTTAGGAGGAAGATGGGCGTGGTTAATAGTAAAAGGGGCATGGTTAAAAGTAAGAGGGCATGGTTAAGAGCAAGAGGGGCGTGGTTAAGAGTAAGAGGCCGTGGGTAAGAGTACGAGGGGCGTGGTTAAGAGCAAGAGGGGCGTGGTTATGAGTGAGAGGGGCGTGGTTAAGAGTGAGAGGGTCGTGGTTAAGAGTGAGAGGCCGTGGGTAAGAGTACGAGGGTGTGGTTAAGAGTAAGAGGGGTGTGGTTAAGAGTAAGAGGGGTGTGGTTAAGAGTAAGAGGGCGTGGTTAAGAGTAAGAGAGGTGTGTTTAAGAGTAAGAGGGGCGTGGTTAAGAATATTGTTTAAAGTTCAAACTGGTGTCAACATAAGCAGCCAATCCAAACCCATAAGCAGAAGCTCAGACTGAATATTCTGATTATTATAACACACTTCATTTACAGTGGATTAACCTGCACGGATGAATTGTTCACTTAAAGAATATTAATATTTAGTAGCAAAATTAACTTTGTGCCTTTTGATTTCACACTGACTTTAAATGTTTGTATGGTTGTTCTGGGTTCGGTTGGTGTTCAGGCCTGATGTCAGTGTAGCCTCATTCCTCGGCTCTGCCCCATGATGCACTGCTGTTGTGTTAAATAGCTGATTTTGTGTGCATGTGTATGTATGTGTGTGTGTTGTTCAGCAGGGCCGTATCACCTTGGTCAGATGAGCCGGCCGGTGGGCAGTGGATACCCCTCACTGCAGCCGGGTTACAGCACAGCGCAGGGTTATACACCTCCAGTGGGGCAGATTCAGCATCCGCCGGGACAGATTCAACCTTCGTCAATGGGACAGATTCATCCCACAGCGCAGATTCCTCCTCCATCTGCAGGACAGTTTCATCCGGCAGGACAGATTCCTCCGTCAGCTCAGCAGGTATCAGTGTGTCACTAGTGAACCGCACCTCATAGGAGCTTTGAGCACCCTCAGCAGTGTGTTGTAGGGAACTGCTCTCACGGTGTGGTTACAATTATCATGGCATCAATTCAGTTTAATTCTACATCTTGGCGCATTGGTGGTGCTTTCCATACGCAGTTTTATAGTTGACTTCACAAAATAATACAGTTTAGTCTTTTAATATGATGTCAGATATATGAAGTGTACCTGCTCAATTAAAACACACAATACTCACATGAGCATTCAGAGCAAATACACAGATGTAAACATTATCCCGCTTGCTTGTTGAGCGAGTTCTCAATCGCCTGTGATTGGTCACTGTGCTCACATGCTCATGTGATTGGCTGTAACGGTCAGCGCTGTTCACCGAGCAGTGATGTGGACACAGAAGAGCAGCTGCAGCTATCACAGATATGAGTATCGCTGCTATTATCTGACGTTGTTTTCTCTTTTGTCTGCCGTTATCAGTTTTGTTCGCTCTTTCTGAAAGTCTTGATGACACTTGTTGGGTTTTATTATTTGAGCAAATAGTGATTTGTTAAATGCTCTAAATTTACCCAATGATGATGACTTGGCTGCTCAGAAACAGGTCATTTTTTCATTTATTTTCCCTGCTGCGTGTGCAGTCACTCGGTTAAGGCTGATTTACACTTCTGTGTTGAGCGCATGGATATGGTCCGGCACAGGCTTCGTGCGGTCGCAGACCTGCGCGGCTTTCAAAAACTGTAACTGCACGTCTGCACTGCATTAACAATGATTGAAAGCTGCACCAGAGATGCCTTGGGACGGAATATTAAGAACATATACATTACAATAACATTATTATTTACATTAAATCTTTTTTTTTTTTTACTGAAGATGCAAGAAAGGCAGTGTCAAAGTATTTATTTACAGGATATACATGTTATTTTATTTAGAAAAGATTCTGCTTATTTTCTACTTTTAATATACAAAACTTTAAAAAATGATTAATTTTGTTTCCAGAGGTTTATAGGCAAATAGTGACTGTTTGTTTGCTGTTCAGCAATGATGTGCACCCTTCATTCAAAATCTCTCTCTCGTAATATGTGAGTGTAAATTTGCCGTACATAACTTGTCAGTAAACTATGAGGGCAAAAAAATAAACACATTGAATAATCTGTCATCTATCATAATGCAGTTAAAATGTTCAATTAATCCAGATTTTGATTTTAGGCCAGATCACTCAGCCCTGCTTGTGCTCCATATTCTGCACTGCTGCTGTTTCAGTCATTTAAACCCTCATGTCTCTGTCAGAGCTACAGTCCAGTGACATTTGCATCTATCGTGTGGATACTCCTCAGAGATTGCGTCATTAGTGTCGGCTTTATGGAGCATAACTGTCTGCTTTTACAATTGCTGTCTGTTTCTTTTGCTTGAATAAATATTTGCTGGTGGGGAAAATCTATTCCTTCACTTCTGCTGTTTATAACTTATCTTTGCATTTCAGTTTATACATTAATTGCACCTAAAATTGACTGTACACAGCCTGGCATTAAACTATGAGGGCAAAAAATAAACACATTAAATAATCTGTCATCAATCATAATGTAGGCCTAAAAACACAAACAGCTGACAGATATTGCAGCATAGATCATTATGGGTCAGTGATGCTAACATCAGCACAAATCCATCAATTTCTCCTACTGCTGATCTTTCTGTGAGGGAACTCTGCTGAAGCACAGCGCAGGTGACTCTCTTGTCGTAGTTAGTTTCATCATATCCTGTTAATGCACATCAATTATTTGCCATTTAGTAAAATCAAAAGAGAGAAATGCCTCAGTCATACAGCTGTGACCACACGTGTCAGCTCTCAGTAGATGATTCTTCATTGCTGTTGGACTTTTCTGAGATGTTGTTTGTGTGCATGTGCAGGCGGGTCTGAGTCCGTCTCTGGCTGCGCTCAGTCTGCAGTCACACACTCCGGAGGCGCTACGGGTGCTGAATCTGCTGCAGGAGCGCAATCTGCTTCCACACACAGCCGTGACGCCGCCGCTGCCCTGTCTGCCACAGGACCTGCAGAGGATGAACTGCAGCCCAGAGTCAGTGCAGAACACACACCTGCTGCTGGAGTACACCTGCTCACCTGTGCTCTCTGCTCACCCTGTGTGTGTGTGTGTGTGTGTGTGTGTGTGTGTGTGTGTGTGTGTGTGTCCGCAGGGTTTTCCGCTGTACGCTGACAAGCATCCCTCAGACTCAGGCTCTGCTGAATAAGGCTAAGCTGCCCCTCGGCCTGCTGCTGCATCCCTTCAAGGACCTGTCTGTAAGTCAACACACACACACACACACACACACACAGAGCTGATCATCACTGCCCTTCAGCACAGAACTGGCCTTTATCACACTGATGCGTGTGTGAGGCTGAAGTTCACACTGTGTGATATAAGCTGTGCTCATACGTCAACCCTCCTGGTCTTCCCATGGTTCTGCTGTACTTTACTCTTCTGTCTGCGATCATTAAGATGTTCTCTTGTGCTTCTACCATATTTCTAATCTTTTTATGAGAGGAGTCAATAATAACATCTACACTGACCCAATCCTCCTCATATACATAGTTCCAGCAGGGGGCGCTGAAATCTGACGAGCTGTTGGAGAGGATTATGCTTTGCTTTTATCTTGGCTTAAAAGTACTGTGTAATGGATATAAAGCGACTGACGACGGCTCCATAGTGATGAAGAGACAACAACCAACAATCAGCTTCTGTACATAGAACTTGAATGAGTGTGAGGGTGCGCACTATAGGATTTGGGTGTGTGTTTAAACGTTAAAATACACATAATAATATATCAACATCCAATCGGCTGAAGGGTTTAGTTTTATAAGTGACATGAAACCGCTCTGAGTGAACAGCGTCAGGGGTTTGGGGCATTTGAAGCTCTGAGTGGAGTTTGCGTGTGTTACCTTTACTGAACTGTTAGGCAGCTGTTTTGGTGTCTTCAGCTGTTAGTTGGGGAACTCTTGCACACTTGTAGGTTCTTGTGAGATTTGCAACACTCTTATTTATGTGCAGTCTGCATCTCTGAGTATTTTATCAGATGTAATGCAGCTGTAAATGATCTGACATTATTATGATGATCGTGTTATTATTGGTTGATCTGCTCCTCCAGCAACTGCCCGTGGTGACCTCCAGTAATATCGTGCGCTGCCGCTCCTGCCGGACCTACATCAACCCCTTCGTCACCTTCGTGGGCCCAACCAGGTGGAAGTGCAACCTCTGTCACCGAATCAATGAGGGTGAGTGTGTGTGCAGCATGTGTGTTTGTTGTGCATCTGTGTCTGTACGTGTGTGTGCGTGTGTGTGTGTGTGTGTGTGTGTGTGTGTGTGTGTGTGTGTGTGTGCGTGTGCGTGTGTGTGCGTGCGTGTGTGTTGCATTAGGGCTGCACAATACTGGAAAAGTACTGATATTGTTGAGTATTGCGATAATAAATCTGACTTTTTAACGATTTCCTATAAAGTGCAATTTTATTCGCTGTTTTTAAATAATGTGTTTATTGTAACAGTAAGAGGTAAGATATATTTTTACAGGTTCAGACTAATTGTTGAGCTGCAAACGTCTTTAAAACCGAGCGAAAACCTCAGCAGATACTCTGACTCTGATTGGCTGTTGTCATTCTCCATCATCAGTGTTTATTTTTCTGCTCTGGGTTTAGCTGTGGGCTGCTCCAGCCAATAGCAGGGCAGCAGCTACTGGGGAGGCGGGGCTAAAGATAGTAGGACCCCATCTGATTGGTTAAATTTAGATAACCATTGAATTAAACATGTAGTTCATCACACACGTCTGTGTTATGTACATTGCATATACGGTTATAGCTTTAACTGTAATTTTGTGATGGGTGACACAGTGTCTTAGTGGTCAGCACAGTCACCATCCAGCACGAAGATCACTGGTTCAAGTCCCGGCTGGGTCAGTGTGTGTTTCTGTGTGGAGTTTGCATGTTCTCCCTGTGTTTTCTCCGGGTGCTCCGGTTTCCCCCACAGTCCAAACACATGCGCTATAGGGGAACTGATCAACTACACTGGCTGTAGTGCATGTGTGTGTGTGTATGGGTGTTTTCTAGTATTGGATTGCAGCCGGAAAGATATCTGCTGCGTAAAACATATGCTGGATTAGTTGGCAGTTCATTCCGCTGTGGAGACCCCTGATGATTAAGGGGACTAAGCCAAAAGAAAATTAATTAATAAAGTAATGTAATTTTGCGACTTTTTGTGTAGCCCTAGCACGTGTGTGTGTGTGTGTGTGTGTGTGCGCGTGTGCGTGTGTGCGCGCGTGTGCGCGTGTGTGTGTGTGCGCGCGTGCGTGCGTGTGTGTGTGTGTGTGTGTGTGTGTGTGTTAATAACGCTGCATAAATCCCCTCTGACTGGTGTACATGTGTGTTTTTCTCAGTCCCAGAGGAGTTCATGTATAATCCCGTCAGCAAGTCATACGGAGCTCCTCACAAGAGGCCGGAGGTCCAGAACGCCACCATTGAGTTCATCGCTCCGTCAGAATATATGGTACGCTCCATTTCTGAAATTAACCCTGGTCAACCCCCTGCTGATCAGCGCATGATGTATGAGCTCCACAGGAGAGGTGCTCAGCTTAAACATGGTCTAATTAAATCACTTCAGATCATACGAGCCGTAATCATTAACACATAAATGCAGATGTATTCTGCTGTACTTCGCTTTCTATGAGGATTTCTGTGCAAACTGTGTAAATCAGACCATTAATCAGCTTCTCAGACTCGTGCATGCATCAGTCCTAAACAGTATTGTCGCGCAGAATTACTGTGGAGCTGCAGTGTGTTGAAGAGTACGCCAAAGCCTCCCGCATGCTCGACAGTTTCAGGGAGAAATGTGAAGTGTGGAAGTGTCTGTACACTAAACGCTAATATTACCCACAATACATTAGTCAGTGGACATGATTAGAACTACAAATGTGTGTAAATAAACTACAAATATGGTGGACGCACAGAGCAACCATCAAGTAGAGAGGCTTCGCTAAAGATGCTTGAAGTAGTAGTTTGTCACTAAAGCTTGCACACTAGTCTCTTCTTGGCGCTTCTTGGCCAACACTGATGGTGTGTTTGTTCTTTCCCCGCAGCTCAGGCCGCCTCAACCCGCTGTTTACCTCTTCGTCCTGGACGTATCCCATAATGCAGTGGAGACGGGCTATCTGGATGCGGTCTGCCGCTCTCTACTGGACAACCTGAGCTCGTAGGTGACCCGCACATACAGCACAGTGTGTGTGTTGTCTGACCAGTGTATGTGGTCTCTGACTATTGTGTGTGTTCTCTCTGACTTGTGTGTGTGTTTTAGGCTTCCCGGAGACGCGCGCACGAAGATCGGCTTCATCACGTTCGACAGCACTATCCACTTCTACAGCCTGCAGGAGGGGCTTTCACGCCCGCAGATGCTGATTGTGTCCGACATCGACGGTAAACACACACACACACACACACTTCTGCAGCTCAGAGCTGATGTAGATGCAGGAGATCAGACGTGACGTGTGTTTTCTTCCTCCCCCAGACGTGTTTCTGCCCACACAGGACGGCCTTTTAGTCAATCTGAACGAGTGTAAAGAGGTGAGCGGATGTGCAGGACACACTCCACAAACACCAGAGTAAATTATGGACTAATCCTGCATAAAACAGACCTCGCTAGACTAGGGTTGGGCATCTAAGCTATAATGCCGATCCGATACGCATCTCGATACAAAGAATACGATCCGATATATTAGCGATACATTTATGACATATTGCGATGCAACACGATACGATTCACACCCATATCACGATACGATGCGATATTTCAGCACTAACTAATTAGATCAAGTTTATGAGATGATGTGAAAGAGGATGCTGTGCCATTGAATGAGTTTGATTATTTATTAACCAAGCAAAACCAAGACTTTTTTTACAAACTGGCTTTTCTCTCAGAGCCAGAGTGTCAGTTTACAGTAGAGGGCCATTTTAGAACATATAGCACATATTATTTAAGTATTTTCAAGATAAACAGAATGTATAAGTGCAATATATATTAAAAAAATATGTATATATTTGCACTCTTTCAACATAAATAAATGTAGCATTGCACAACAAGAATTGTGATTTAACTTTTCAACTATGAAAACAAGTTTTACAAAGATATATTTTGCCACTGATTATTCAAAACTTAAGGTGGTGAACTAGCAGTGTTATGCTGCTTTGAAACATCACTGTCACTGTAAACAACAGGCTAATAAAAATATAACAAACCAGCAATCTTCTTGCTGTGAGGTGGTCAAACTACCCACTGTGCCACTGTGACACCCAATATTTTTATCATTATTATTATTAATATCATTATTATTATTATAATTAAATAAAAATAAACAGGAGGAGGTGTTTAAAACTTTCGTTCTCCGTGACACTAGGCTGAATATCTTTGCAGATGAACAATGCAATAGCATTCGTTATTGGCGTAGAGCGAGCAGAACTGTTGCGCATGGAAAAAAAACTTGCAATGCTTTTCTCACCACTTTTGGAGCTGGTTGAAGCAGTGCGAAAGCCGGGGATGCAGAAACACTGGAAGATGCTTTCACAACAACACCGTGGCGCCGCTTCAAGTGAGATTTCAGATTAGTCGTACTGCCCGCGTATTTTACAGATGCGCGGCACATTTTGCAAATTGCATCTGTCCTGTCATGTCGTCCATCCTTAAATCCATAATGTTGCTTGCCATACTTTAGATTTAAAACTCAGTGGGGAATAAAATGTTTGTTTTGCTTCTCGCGCTTTCTGAGGGCGCTCCACTAGCTTCATCCGCACACCTGATACACTGAGTTGTAGAGTGTGCACATCCGCAAATCCGTTGCTAAGGCTTACTTTATGTAGGTCGATTAAATTATGCGCCAAAAACAGATTGACAACACTTGTTAATAAATAAAAAATACATTCTATATTAAAAATATAAGCTGTATCTCGGAAAAATCGATGCATCTCGCAAAAACCGATGTATCTCGATTTGCTTCCAAAATTTCATTCATCCTCTGCTGCTCAACCGATGCACTCGCATCGTGCACGCGCATGACCGCGTATCGATACATATCGGTTAATCTTCCCATCCCTACGCTAGACGCTTCATAAACACCATAACTGATGGTTAAATGCATGTTAATGAGGTCTTTCTTTGTTCTGGGTAATTTGCATAATTCCACATATAAATTAAATTGTAGTAAACTGCAGTCATGCAGATATGCTAGTCTCTATTCTGAGTTCTCCTCCCTGCGTGCACCAATAGCCTAACAATGAGGCGTATGACAGAGTCAGATTATTATTGTAGTGATTGATTGCTGAATGTTTTATCACAATATACACTACTATCATTATTATTATTACATTGACATGAGTGGAGAAAACAGGTTACGTTAACACAGAAATACTTAGTGTATTGCAAACAAATTAAACTATTATATAGTCTAACAGCTGACACTTTACACCACAGGTGTCAAACTCAGTTCCTGGAGGGCCGCAGCTCTGCACAGTTTAGTTCCAACCCTAATTAAACACACCTGATCAAACTCATTGAGTGCGTCAGGCTTGTTTGAAACCTGCAGGTAAGTGTGTTGGAGCAGGGTTGGAACTAAACTGTGCAGGGCTTCGACCCTCCAGGAATTGAGTTTGACACCCCTGCTTTACACTAAAGCCTCATTAGTAGACATCAGGTAATGCATTAAATCATCAGTGAGAAATAACCTCAGTTTTACACTGGTAAAGTTAGCTGACATCACTAATAAAAGCTTAGATATTTCTTATTATGAGCATAGTTTAATTAACTAACTCATTTTAACAAATGGATTGTAGCAACACCTCTGCCTTTAAGAAGAAGCTGATGCTTATAGTGATATCCTTCAGGATTATTATTGCACAGTGTGAGTGTACAGTAGCCCTGTGAATAATCACAGAACTTTCAGTCTGTTTATTCACAAGTATTAGGCAAGATTTCAGTAATGTTCATGTGTTAATATGTTTAATAAAGTATCAGATCTTCCAGCATTTGCTGCTGTTATGAACGCCACTGCAAACACTAGCTCAATATTGTTAATTAAACACTCTGAAAATGTGAATAATAAATAGAAATGCACAGTGTTTTGAAGTGCCCATGACATCAGTGTTGTGCATGTGCATTATTATAATATATTGAGGTGTGTGTGTGTGTGTGTGTGTGTGTGTGTGTGTGTGTGTGTGTGTGTGTGTGTGTGTGTGTGTGTGTTCTTCCAGCTGGTGCAGGATCTTCTGTCCAGTTTGCCGCAGATGTGGCGTCAGACGATGGAGACTCATTCCGCTCTAGGCCCGGCGCTGCAGGCTGCCTTTAAGCTGCTGTCGGCCACCGGCGGTCGCATCTCGCTCTTCCAGACGCAGCTGCCCACGCTGGGCATCGGGGCGCTCAAACCCAGAGAACAGCCCAGCACCAAGACACAGGCCAAGGTCAGCAGATCTCTGCTTTAGTTCAAGCTGTGATGCAGCTTTATTTCATTATTGTACACTCATAGATATACAGATATATTTATTTTCATACATGCACTGTCACACAGATATACACACATAGACAGATATATACACATGCACACACAGACATACATTCACAGATTCACACATGTACACACTCACACATGCAAACAGTCTGGGTTAATGTTCTCTCTGTCTGTGTTTCCGCTGCAGGACATCCAGCATCTCAGTCCTGCTACAGATTTCTACAAGAAGCTGGCTCTGGACTGCTCCGGTCAGCATGTGGCGGTGGATCTGTTCCTGCTGAGCGCTCAGTACTGTGATCTGTCCTCTCTGGGTGAGTCCTACTGTAATGATCATCAGTAGACGGCTGTGATGAGAGTGATCTTACATCCACTGTGACACGATGCATCTGCATGCGCACGTTCACACACAAACGGCCAACAGCTTCAAGCATGCAGCACAGAAATTACACTTATATTAAGAACTGTGAGGTAGCACTGTTCACTTTACTGAAGGTTTAGCTGGACTCATTTAGCAACCACCTAGCAATCACTCAGGACACCTTAGCAACCGCCTAGCAACCACCTAGCAACCACTCAGAATACCTTAACAACTACCTTGCAAACATTTTAGAACACCCTAGCAACTGCCTAGCAACACCATAGCAACCACTCAGAACACCCTAGCAACCGCCTAGCAACACCTTAGCAACCACCTAGTAACCACTCAGAACACCCTAGCAACCGCCTAGCAACACCTTAGCAACCACTCAGAACACCCTAGCAACACCTTAGCAACCACTCAGAATACCCTAGCAACCACCTAGCAACACCTTAGTAACCACTTAGGACACCCTAGCAACCACCTAGCAACAGCTTAGCAACCACCTAGCAACCACTCAAAACACCCTAGCAACCGCCTAGCAACACCTTAGCAACCACCTAGCAACTAGTCAGAACACCTTAGCAACTGCCTAGCACCACCTTAGAAACCACCTAGCAACCACTCAGGACACCCTAGCAACCTTAAATTTAAATCACGAGCTGGGTGATCACATCTATATTCTGGTAGCGGTTTTTAATCATTAGGTGTTTAAGTTCTCAGCCTTACACTGAATGTCAGAAAAACAGATTGAAGGAAAACTCTAGACCAGTGGTTCTCAAACTGTGGTACGCGTACCACTAGTGGTACGTGGGCTTCCTCCTAGTGGTACGCGGAGGAACCGCTGAATAATGAAAGAAACAATTAACACTTTTAATCCTTTAATGCTTAATATAACATTGATGTGATCAGCATTGGCTGTTTTGTGAAGCGTACGATCACAACGCTGTGCTTAGAGTGTTTATTTTAGTGCATTGTGTCATAAGCTGTTATAAATCATTTCCCGAAGTTTAAGAATTGATTCTGAAGCGTGATTTGACTGACATGAAAAGTGGCCAATCACAGTCGACCTTGTCTAGTTGCGTGAAATGTAAGGGCGGGACAAATGCTTTCTGTGTTGCAGAGACAGAAAAAACAACTTAAAAACAAATGTTTTGTTGGAATAATGCTTCTCGGATGTTTTCACTATAGAGATGTCTAGCAGAGTAATTAAACCGCGGACATATTTCCTGCCTATTTGATGATCTACAAACACGTTTCGCTCTCCGACAGCCAGTCGACTCGCCTCTGACCTGTCACTCCTCTAAATACATTCTGAATGGTGGCGCGGGAATGGAGGTATTGCGCAATTACTCATTTCTGCAAATGCGGCGAGTGCTTTATTTAAACACGAGAGCGCATTCATGTACGCAAATCGCTAAAACAGATATGTGAGCTCTTAAATATGCTTTTTTTCAAATGAACTGCAAGTGCTCTCATGATCGCCTGCGTGCTCAGATAGAATACAATCGCGATATTTCCTCTATTAAAGTAGACATTATTTATCTTTGTTCCTTGACTAAATTTAGTCAAAAGTATTCAAAGTTATCAAGTATTTAGAAATAGATTGATACATGATCGATGACAATGCTAATGGTCTTCTTATTTGGCTGTGTTGTGAAGTGAAACTTACTTTTAGCAAAGGGGGATTTTTTTTTTTTTCTTTACGACAAAATAATTATGCTGGAAATGTTTCTGGATGAGGTATTTGTGTGATTTATACATTAAGCTGTATTCTGATCTGTCCTAAAGCATTACAGGTCAAAGCAATCCGTTGTTACTTATTGTTTATTTATCAAAATTAACAATAAGGCTCTTAAAGCACTGCTTTGATAAATGTAGTGTTTTCATTTCAAATACCTCAAGTAAAATGAAGTCATTTGTTTTATTTTATTTTTTTTACTGACAGTGTACTTGTATTTTTTTTAAAGTTTCTATTTTAGATTAGGTTAAATGTAAAATAAAATCTACATGTGATGTACAGCTTTTTAAGAAACAAATTTGCCATATTGTAAAGAAAAATAGTGTAAAATATGTAAATAAAGGGCTAAATCAAATCTTTTTACCATATACTTCAATTAAACCTTTCAAAGCTTGTAAATATCGTTTAAAAAATGGGCAAAAAGTGTCTCTATGGCCTTAAAGATTATTTGGTAGTTTTGCCAGTGCTATTGAAAAAGATTAATTGTCATGAAAGGAAAAATCGACCATACTTTCTTTGTTAGTGCAATTTCCTGTACATGTAGCTTTGGGATTTAAGCAATTAAACCATTCAATCAGGTTTCCATGTAAAAAAAAGTGATTTCATAATGAAAATCAGATTTTTTTTTTTCAAAAGTAACCAACTAGTACTTTTTAAAAGAGTACTTTGTACTTTTACCTAATATTAATATTATTTACTAAAATTTGTGTTATTTTAGCAGCGTAATAGTATTTTTACTTGAGTACAAAAAAGATTTCACAAGCATTTAGTGCAGGTTTATTATATTATTAATATATGATTAATAAATACTATTATTATGTTTTTATTTGTATCTATTCCTATGCAATGTTTTATGGGTTGCTGAGAATACTTTTCAGGTCTTCAATACATAGCATGTCAGTCTTGAAAAAAAAAAAAAAAAAATAGGTGCTGGAATTGATTTTCATTAGGCTGTGTCTGTATGAACCATGTCATGTACATTTAACATATATTTCAAGATTTGTCTGAAAGTGTAGGAATGTGACATATAGCCTATATTTATAAGGTAAAAGCAACATCTCCAGCTTTTGATGAATAGGCTACAATGAATACTTTAGATTTAAGTACAGCAGTTTTCTTTTTACTTTTTAAGAACAGCGCCATTTTTTAATGAACTTTTAAAAGCAAATTTTAACTAAAACTTTTTTTTTTTATCTGCAAGCACAGTTAATGTTCAGACTATTTCAAATGTTTAAAGTGACTGATAATAAAACATATTCTTAATAATAGGAATTAATCTGCATCGTTTTTAAACTGTGCACACCTGTAGCTGCTTAATTAGGCCTATGACGCTATTTTTAATACTGGTTAAAAAATTGCGTCGTAAGGTGGTACTAGGAGAGACAATTTTTTTCTAAGGTGGTACTTAATGAAAAAAGTTTGAGAACCACTGCTCTAGACGTCCTGTGACAATTCACTTACAGAAACATTTAAGGGTGATTTTATGCAACACCTGTAAGTTTAAGGTAAACATAAGAGCAGGCTGAAGGGAACATGTTTATTTTAAGCTGAGCTGTGTCTCATTGGTGTCTCCTGCAGGCTGTATATCCAGATACTCTGCTGGAAGTGTGTTTTACTACCCTTCATACCACACGCTTCACAACCCGGCTCAGGCGGAGCGCTTCCAGAAGGATCTGAAGAGATATCTGACGCGCAAGATCGGCTTTGAGGCCGTCATGAGGATACGCTGCACTAAAGGTGTGTACACGCATGCTCAATAATACAGTATAATATTATAATGAACATGATACTGTTATTACAGGCACAACAACATACAGAGAATCACCATTTATTTACTGTTGGGCAAAGATTAATCGTGATTAATCACATCCAAAATCAAGATTTGTTTTGACATCATATATATATATATATATGTGTGTGTGTGTGTGTATTTTATGTACATGTGATACATATGCAGACATACTAAATTCTACAAGTTTTGTTGCATAGATATTTACATTTATTTATAATTAAGTCATATAAATATATATTTTATATTTAAATATAAATAAACATTATCTCCTAAATAAATGCATGCATGTGTGTATTTATATATACGTAATACATAAATATACACACACACACACTCTCTTATATTATGGCAAAACAAATGTATTTTGGATTAATTTCTGTCCAGCACTGAATATTCAATATTTCTGATATTCTGTTAATCTCCTGCTAATAAAGATTGTGCTATTAGTGGTTGTTCATCACAGCTCCAAATGATTGAAGACGTAATAAGCTGTTTATTCTCAGACATTCACATTTTGACATGTTAATCTGGCCTATAACATGCAGATCTGCCTCTCTGTCGGCCCGTGTTCATTCACTGAGGGTGTCAAATAGAGCTGTACTACAACAGCGCTCGTTTAGCTCCTCTTCAGGCTGGTAAAGGACCTGTGAAGTGCTCAGAAGTGTGCTGTATTATTCATTGACCTGATCTGAACTGAAACATGAATAGAGGGTGGGACATAGAGTAGCTCCTCCCCCTTTTCATAAACAGCCAATAGCGTTAGCCTAATATCACTGAGCTCAACACATCAAACTCATTACATACATGAAGCATGCTGATACTGACATCTGAGATCTTCATTTCATTTCACGGCACCTTGAGGGTTGGAACGGTGCAGTTTCTGAAGGCTACACACACACACACACACACACACACACACACACACACACACACACACACACACACATCCAGACTCGGCATTGCAGATCCTGCGGCGTGACTGCTGAAGCCATATGCTGTGCAGACCTAAGAGTGTGTGTGTGTGTGTGTGTGTGCGTGTGCGTGTGCGTGTGCGTGTGCGTGTGCGTGTGCGTGTGCGTGTGCGTGTGCGTGTGCGTGTGTGTGTGTGTGTCTGTCTCAGGTCTGTCCATACACACGTTTCATGGGAACTTCTTCGTGCGCTCCACTGATCTGCTGTCTCTGGCTAATGTGAACCCTGACGCTGGATTCGCCGTGCAGATGAACATCGAGGAGAACCTGCTGGACCTGCAGACCGTCTCCTTCCAGGCCGCGCTGCTCTACACTTCCAGCAAAGGTGTGTGTGCGCGTGACTGTCTTTTGACATGCTGTACTGCTCTTTACATCCAGCAAATGTGTGTGTGTGTGTGTGTGTGTGTGTGTAAGTGTTTGCTTATAAGGATTTGTGAGTGTGTCTTTGTATGCATGAGTGTGTGTGAGAGTCTGTCTATGTGTAAATTTTGTAAGAGTGTGTGCATGCATGTGTTTGTGCTTGTCTGAGTGTGTGTGTGTGTGTGTTGCTCACCATGTCTCTATGTTCCTCAGGAGAGCGGAGGATCCGTGTTCACACACTCTGTTTACCTGTGGTCAACTCTCTGTCCGACATCTTCGCTGGAGCGGACGTTCAGGCCATCACTGCTCTGCTGGCCAGCATGGGTACGCATTCTGCAGCATTCTTCAGAGTATCTTCCTTTGTGTTGAACACAAGCTGAATAGTGAGGTCCAGTTGAGGGAACTGTGCCTGAATCAGGAGAGTCACTGAGTAATTCTGTGTGTGTGTGTGTGTGTGCGTGTGTGCGTGCGTGCGTGCGTGCGTGCGTGTGTGTATCTCTCTCTCTTGGTGTGTGTCTTGTGTGTCTGTGCTCAGCTGTGGACCGCAGTGTGACGGCGAGTGTGTCGGATGCTCGTGATGCGCTGGTGAACGCTGCAGTGGATATGCTCTCCTCGTACCGCAGCTCAGTGCTGACCGTCCCTCAGCCGGGTCTGCTGGCGCCCGCATGCCTGCGTCTATTCCCGCTCTACATCCTGGCCCTGCTCAAACACGTATGACACACACACTCGCTCGCTCACACATGACATCACACACACCACCTAGGCTTTGGGTAGTGAACTGATGTACAGATCTATTCAAGCTAAAACACAATAATAACTCATCGATTATAAACACATTCAGGCCCAATCCCTGTTAGTTAATGCAGCACACGGGTGATCAACACTCAGTAATGCAGGATGAGCTGCTGTCACGGCTTCACTATCAGTACATGTGATTATAATGGAAGTCAATAGGGCAGAAACAGCAGCAGCGTAACCTAAAGAGAGTCGGTCTGAACAGCACACGAGGAACTGGAACCATTAATGAAACTAAATGAAATGTTCAGCAAATTTAACAGCAGTTTAAAATCAACACTAATGTGAAAGTATGAGAGTGTAATCGTACTGTTCGTCCTGCTGCTCCTCCAGAAAGCGTTCGGCACGAGCAGCGCCACACGACTGGACGAGCGCATGTTCTGCATGTGTCAGCTGAAGCAGCAGCCGCTGGCGTACGCCATGCTCAGCATACACCCCAGCCTGTACCGCGTCGATGACCTGACGGACGAGGTCAGTACACACACACACACACACACACACACACACACACAGGGATAGTGCTCATACTTTAGTCCCTGTCAGAAGTCTCCATTTTGGACTCATTGCAGTCTATTCAGGGCGTTTGATCCGCTTTCACTGCAGTGGATTTCTGTTGATTGCAGCGAGTCTGTGCCGGACACATCAGTGTTGGAGAAACTTACATCTGACAGTAATGCGTTACAGTAATGAGGATATTCCCCAACAGAGTAGCTAGTTGTGTTACTTGGTGACTTTCTGTGGTGAATATTGTGTTTTAGGTTACTTTTCCTTCCCTGGCATCAGGCTGGAGCTCGTCAGGGTTTTCTTCTTGTTTGACTAGAGGAGCTCTGCACTGAATAACCTCCACATAACACACATCAGTGCAGGATACTGTAATCTCCTGAGCCAGAGCTCTACATGCTGTATATGCAGATGAATGACGGTGTGTTTGTGTTTTGAGCTCAGTAAATCAGACTGTAATCCCCCTCTCCTGTTCTTCATGTGTTCAGAATAATCAGGAGCGTCCAGCATTGCAGGAATGTAAGGCAGAGCGTCCTGCTGTCTGTCTGCTCCTGCAGTCTCTCATCCACTGCTGCATTTGAGTTCAGCCGTTTATTTCTAATAGATAATTAATGAAACTGACAGTAATTCACATTGCCTTCTTAAAGATTATGACTGTTTTTCAGGTAATGCGTTACTTCACTCATTACTTAAAGTCCTATTATTAGTAACTTTGGTTATTTGTGATGTGCTTCCCCAACACTGATTGATTGTCTCCAGATTCATAAACACCAGTGCAAATACCGTCTGAATATTCCTAAACAGCACTCTAAAAGTGTCAATAACAGATGATTATTCACCGTATGGTGATGTGCCTGTGATATCACTGATGTGCATGCTGATCATCTTAATATTTTCAGTTATTGAGTGTGTCAGATATTGATATAGTGTGTGTGTGTGTGTGTGTGTGTGTGTGTGTGTGTGTGTGTGTGTGTGTGTGTGTGTGTGTGTGTGTGTGTGTGTGTGTGTGTGCGCGTGCGTGTGTGTGTGCGCGCGTGTGTGTGTGCGCGTGTGTGTGTGTGTTTGTGCAGGGTGCGCTGAATGTGAATGACTGCACGATCCCTCAGCCCCGAGTGCAGCAGCTGTCTGTGGAGAAGCTGAGCCGAGACGCAGCCTTTCTCATGGACTGTGGATCAGTATGTACACAGACATGATCATTAAAATACACCATGATCAGCTGAAACTGGATTTAAATACTTTAATATTTGCAATAACTATATTCTGTACAAAATATCAGACTGAATCTGACATGAGTTTATTTATGATGAGTTTATTATATGAAATGTGATGTGTGTGGGGAAATATATGCACACACTTGCATACATACTCGCACATATATATATATATATATATATATATATATACACATACACACACACACAGGCCAGTGCATCTGTATAAAATATAATAAACAAATAACAAGCATTTATTGACACAAATAAAACTCAAAGTGCTTTATGTATTGGGGGTCTGCCAGTGTTTAGATACACAAATTGAGTAATCAATATAGAGATATGGTCAGAATATTGAAAAACAGTACATGTGGTCTCCTGAACATACGGGTAAGATGAATGGATAAATCCTCATTAATGCACACGCTGCTGGATTTGACCAATCAGGGTGAAGTATTCTGCTGACACACACACTGTGGCTCCTCCCTCACGCTCTGCTCTCTTTCAGGTCCTGTATCTGTGGATTGGGAGAAACTGTAATCCAGCTTTCCTCACACAGGTGCTGGGAGTGGACGGCTACGCTAATATTCCTCTCAACATGGTACGCTGAGCATACACACATTCACATTTACCATACACACTTCATTTGTGAACCCACTGCTGCTCACTACAGGACGTCCAGCAGTCATGCAGACAACAATAATTCAACGTGCAGCGCTGTGCTGAAGTCTTAGCCCACCACAGTACCATCTGCTGCTTGATTTAGTGTATAGTGATGTTATATAAGACTTCTCTAGTTCAGCGGTGTCCACACTCAGTCCTGGAGGGCCGCTGTCCTGCTGAGTTTAGCTCCATCTTCCTTCAACACACCTCCCTGGAAGTTTCTAGTAGATCTGGCAAGAGCTTGATCAGCTGGTTCAGGTGTGTCTGATCAGGGTTGGAGCTATACTCTTCATGACACCGGCCCTCCAGCACCGAGTGTGGACAGCCCTGCTCTATTATAATACAACCAGAAAATACAGCCTCTCATGAAATGGCCTGCACAGAGTCCTGACCTGAATATTAGATACAGTATGAACAGGCAAAACTATAGGCAGGTTGAAATTCACCTGGAGACGGAGACAGAGCATGCTTAACCCGAGGAAGAACTCTGGGAAATGTTGAGATACTTGATCTTAAATAGCATAGTTTCAGAAAAGACTCTTCAGAACATGTTCAAGCGGTTCCTTGGTGCTATAGAGATCACGCTGGATGATGCTGGTGTTTTGATTCCTGCAGTTTATTTGTTCTGAATATTGTGTCCGTGTAGTTCAGTCTACAGTAATGACTCCAGGCAGAGGATTGGTGCTGCAGTCAGTGTCTCCCACAGCAGCTGGTGGTCTCAGACGTGCGCAGTGCTGTTCACTCCACATTAAACCCTGATTCCTCTAACACTGCATGCTCGTGTGTGTGTGTGTGTAGTAGAGTGTTCAGAGTTGATTAGTGTGTGTGCATGTGTGTGTGCGCAGACGCAGCTTCCCGAGCTGGACACTGCAGAGTCGTGTCGGATGCGGGCGTTTGTGGACTGGCTGCGGGAGCGGAGGCCGTTTCACCCGCTGCTGCACGTCATCAGGTCAGAGACGCAAACACACACACTTCACACACACTCAAACACAGCTGGAGTGGGAGTCTTTAAAGGGGACCTGTTACGCAGAAAACACTTCAATAAGGGGTTTAACCCCAGCAGTGTGTGTGAATCTGTCCAGCAGCCTCTAATGGTGCACAGGAATGAGCTGGGTTAGTTCTGCTCACTACTGTACTGAAAACAGTCTGCAGGAACACTCACACACACTCTCTGTGTACCGCTCATCAGACGCATACAGTGATGTTCTGCTCATAATGTTGTGTCAGCAGTGTGCTGTTTACTGTAGTAATGTCCGTGTGTGTGTGTGTGTGTGTGTGCAGAGATGAGTCTCCACTGAAGGCTGAGTTCCTGCAGCTGATGATCGAGGACCGCAGTGAATCTGCTCTCTCATACTACGAGTTCCTGCTGCATCTACAACAGCAGAGCTCCAAATGAAGACACACACACACACACACACACACACACCGCTCCAAATGAAGACACACACACACACACAGACACACACTGACGCACACGCACACACCGCTCCAAATGAAGACAGACATACTCAATACTGACACACACACACACACACACACACACACACTCTCACACACACACACACACACACTCACACAGAGAGCCGCTCATCAAACTGCATCTCTAATTTATTGCCTTCCACTGGATGGTGATGCAGGAAGACTCTTTCTTATGAATTTGTACGATCTTTATAACGCAGCGCAGCGCTCAGTCCGTCTGTCTGTCTTGATTAATTTATGCGGATCACAGACTCTGCGTCCGCCTCGCGCTGGACGAACGCCTCTGCAGAAGTAAGGCTTTGTAAGTAAATCATGTTTTATGTGGGCAGACTGTGATCTTCAACATGTATATTGATAAAGCTATATTCAGAGAATACTTTTAGTAAAAACTGTTCACATCATTAAACGAACACAGACGGTCTGCTCTCCCAGTCTTTTGTTGGATGAGTTCATGTGTGTGCGTGCGTGCGTGCGTGCGTGTGTGTGTGCTGAGCTGATTTGTAAATCCTCTGCAGTTTTGTACATGTGGACTTTGGGAATGAGATGCGCATTAAAGAGGAGACCCGAGCTGCTCTCCTGAAACACTGCAGTCTCCAATCACTGATCTACACACACTACAGTTTTACTGTGATTTCAGCAGCACTCTAGGATTGATGCACACACACACACACACACACACACAAGGTACAGTTAGTTTATATGCACACACTCAGCCTTCACTAAAGCAGGATGATGACGGTGAGTTATAGTGATGTACTGCTCTGAGCAGCCTGTGACGCTCTCTATACTGTTCACCGCTGCTTTACACAGGTTGGGTCTGAAATCACATGTAAGTAAAACAACATCAGCACTGTTTAATTGAATGAGCAGTGCTGTGATAGTCATTGTCTGATAATGTCCTTTCACTTTTCATAATTTGCAAACATTAATATTATTTATAAGAAAGTTGTATTAAGACGGTGAAAGTCTGAATGTGTGAATATAAACCAGCATCACCCTGAAGCACAAGTTTAACCCTGAACTCAACACTCTTCAGTGCATAATGCTTCACTACCATGTTGTAGATATTCGCATATGATAAATGTATATTATGCTTTTATCACATCTGATTATTTCTGATAGATATTTATTATCTTTTATTATATTTTTGATTGATATTATTATTATATTTACACTGAAAACAGTTAATGGGTTTAAAAGAGTTGGCAGAAACATGCAGCTCTTTCACACGTGTACAGTGGATCTTATATTGTATATACACTCACTGGCCACTTTATTAGGTACAACTGTTCAATAATGCAAATTTTTAATCAGCCAATCACATGGCAGCAGCTTACTGCAAGTAGACATGATCAAGAGGATCTTCTGCAGGTCAGACTGAGCATCAGAATGGGGAAGAAAGGGGATTTAAGAGACTTTGAACGTGGCATGGTTGTTGCTGCCAGACGGGCTGCTCTGAGTATTTCAGAAACTGCTGATCTACTGGGATTTTCACGCACAACCAGATGGTTTACAGAGAATGCTCCGACAAAGAGGAGATATCCAGTGAGCGGCAGTTCTGTGGGCGCAAATGCCTTGTTGATGAGGTCAGAGGAGAATGGCCAGACTGGTTCCAGCTGATAGAAAGGCAACAGTAACTCAGATAAGCACTCGTTACAACCGAGCTCTGCAGAAGAGCATCTCTGAACACACAACACGGCCAACCTTGAGGCGGATGGGCTACAGCAGCAGAAGAGCACACCGGGTGCCGCTCCTGTCAGCTAAGAACAGGAAACTGAGGCTACAATTCACACAGACTCACCAAAACTGGACAATAGAAGATTGGAGAAACGTTGCTGCTCTGATGAGTCTCCATTTCTGCTGACACATTCAGATGCTCGGCTCAGACAACATGAAGGCATGGATCATCCTGCCTTGTATCAGCGGTTCAGGCTGGTGGTGGTGGTGTAATGGTGTGGGGGAGATTTTCTTTGGGTCCATTAGTACCAATTGAGCATCAACGCCACAGCCTACCTGAGTATTGCTGCTGACCATGTCCATCCCTTTATGAGCACAGTGTCTCCATCTTCTGATGGCTACTTCCAGCAGGATAACGCAGCATGTCATAAAGCTCAATCATCTCAGACTGCTTTCTTGAACATGACGATGAGTTCACTGTACTCAAATGGCCTCCACAGTCACCAGAGCTCAATCCAATAGAGCAGCTTTGGGATGTGGTGGAACGGGAGATTGGCATCATGGATGTGCAGCCGACAAATCTGCAGCAACTGTGTGATGCTATCATGACAATATTTAGCAAAATCTCCGAGGAATATTTCCAGTATACTGTTGAATCTGTCATGAAGGATTAAGGCAGTTCTGAAGGCAGAATGGGTCTGACCCGGAACTTGTGAGGTGTACCTAATAAAGTGGCCGGTGAATAAGTATATGCATTTTCAGCCCAAATGTGTCTGATATAGAAGTATATCTGGCTTAAGTTTAACCACACTGAAATAATTATATCATAAGTATGTATTATAGCTGAAGGTGATTCATACATAGCCTTACATGATTTTTAAAGGTTTTTATGAGAGTTAATGTCAGTTTTGTTTAAGCATAGTTACTTTGGTTGAGTCTGATCTGTTTTTCTGTGTGTGTGAAAAAGACATTTAAAGATCTTTAACAAAGCCTTAAATATACCGTAAACTTAAGTATAACCTTCGGTACACACATTGATCAGTCATAATGTTCGGTGTGCTTTAAACAGATAGTGGCAAAGTCTCATTCTCCGGTAGTGTGTGTGTGTGTGTGTGTGTGTGTGTGTGTGTGTGTGTAGCTCAGTCTCCGCGGTGGTGTCTGTGAGCTCGCTCTTTATTTTGAAAGCTGCTCGTCATCAGCAGGAGACGCGCCTGCGCAGTGAGCTCCGCCTCATCAATAACACACTCGCGAAGCTCCACTCATCCTGACGGCGGAGAATCTGCGCACAAAAGCCGTGATCAGAGCGATGGAGGCCGGCCAGGAGCCCGAGAGCGCCCGCAGCGCCGCACAGAGACGCGCGGAGATCCGCCGGAGGAAACTGCTCAACAACTCCGAGGACAGAATGAACAGAATAGTGGGATTCAGCAAGAGCGACGCGGACAGCGGAGAGAGAGGTGAGACTGAACACTTCACCAGTCATTATAGATCATATTAATCAGCCTGATAATACTGATGATGATGATGATGATGGTGATGATGATGATTATATAATGTTTATCAGTGCCACCGCGCTCATTATACTCAACAGCCTGAGCTGCTCGTGGCGAGAGTATGGAGTCAGATCTGTGCCAGTATTGCTCCACTAGTAAACACAGAGCACTTGGCGAAAACCCAGAGCTGTTAACATTCATTCATTCATTCATTTTTCTTCAGCTTAGTCCCTGGTTTTTGAGGGGTCCACAGCGGAATGAACCGCCAACTACTCTAGCAGGTTTTACGCAGTGGATGCCGTTCTCTACACACACACACACACTCATTCACACACTACAGACAGATGAGTTTATAAT